>NC_088402.1:85703341-85740841 GCF_034236695.1 Oncorhynchus nerka
GTTCATACACAGTTCATACACAGTTCATACACAGTTCATATACAGTTCATACACAGTTCATACACAGTTCATATACAGTTCATACACTGTTCATACACTGTTCATACACAGTTCATACACAGTTCATGCACAGTTCATACACAGTTCATATACACTTCATACACAGTTCATACACAGTTTATACACAGTTCATACACAGTTCATACACAGTTTAGCAGATGTTATGCAGCCAAATGATTGTGTTAACTCCAACAGTGTAGTAGAATATCAAACAAATATACAAATAATTAAAACATTTTTAACAAGAAATCAAGAATATTAGAACAAATCCAATTAAGAATCCAAATAAAACTGTACCAATAATCCAAATGACTATCTACGCATGTCTTAAACAAGACATACTAAGAATGATATGGTCTGGAGACAGAAGCTGTTCAACAGTCTGATGGTCTGGAGATAGAAGCTGTTCAACAGTCTGATGGTAATAGAAGCTGTTCAACAGTCTGATGGTGATAGAAGCTGTTCAACAGTCTGATGCTAATAGAAGCTGTTCAACAGTCTGATGGTGATAGAAGCTGTTCAACAGTCTGCTGGTAATAGAAGCTGTTCAACAGTCTGATGGTAATAGAAGCTGTTCAACAGTCTGCTGGTAATAGAAGCTGTTCAACAGTCTGATGGTAATAGAAGCTGTTCAACAGTCTGCTGGTAATAGAAGCTGTTTAACAGTCTGATGGTCTGGTAATAGAAGCTGTTCAACAGTCTGATGGTAATAGAAGCTGTTCAACAGTCTGATGGTAATAGAAGCTGTTCAACAGTCTGATGGTAATAGAAGCTGTTCAACAGTCTGATGGTAATAGAAGCTGTTCAACAGTCTGATGGTAATAGAAGCTGTTCAACAGTCTGATGGTAATAGAAGCTGTTCAACAGTCTGATGGTAATAGAAGCAGTTCAACAGTCTGATGGTAACAGTCTGATGGTGATGGAAGCTGTTCAACAGTCTGATGGTAATAGAAGCAGTTCAACAGTCTGATGGTAACAGTCTGATGGTAATAGAAGCTGTTCAACAGTCTGATGGTAACAGTCTGATGGTAATAGAAGCTGTTCAACAGTCTGATGGTGATAGAAGCTGTTCAACAGTCTGATGGTGATAGAAGCTGTTCAACAGTCTGATGGTGATAGAAGCTGTTCAACAGTCTGATGGTAATAGAAGCTGTTCAACAGTCTGATGGTAATAGAAGCTGTTCAACAGTCTGATGGTGATAGAAGCTGTTCAACAGTCTGATGGTGATAGAAGCTGTTCAACAGTCTGATGGTAATAGTTCAACAGAAGCTGTTCAACAATCTGATGGTAATAGAAGCTGTTCAACAGTCTGATGGTAATAGAAGCTGTTCAACAGTCTGATGGTAATAGAAGCTGTTCAACAGTCTGATGGTAATAGAAGCTGTTCAACAGTCTGATGGTAATAGAAGCTGTTCAACAGTCTGATGGTAATAGAAGCTGTTCAACAGTCTGATGGTGATAGAAGCTGTTCAACAGTCTGATGGTAATAGAAGCTGTTCAACAGTCTGATGGTAATAGAAGCTGTTCAACAGTCTGATGGTCTGGTAATAGAAGCTGTTCAACAGTCTGATGGTAATAGAAGCTGTTCAACAGTCTGATGGTAATAGAAGCTGTTCAACAGTCTGATGGTGATAGAAGCTGTTCAACAGTCTGATGGTAATAGAAGCTGTTCAACAGTCTGATGGTAATAGAAGCTGTTCAACAGTCTGATGGTAATAGAAGCTGTTCAACAGTCTGATGGTAATAGAAGCTGTTCAACAGTCTGATGGTAATAGAAGCTGTTCAACAGTCTGATGGTAATAGAAGCTGTTCAACAGTCTGATGGTGATAGAAGCTGTTCAACAGTCTGATGGTCTGGTAATAGAAGCTGTTCAACAGTCTGATGGTAATAGAAGCTGTTCAACAGTCTGATGGTAATAGAAGCTGTTCAACAGTCTGATGGTAATAGAAGCTGTTCAACAGTCTGATGGTGATAGAAGCTGTTCAACAGTCTGATGGTCTGGTAATAGAAGCTGTTCAACAGTCTGATGGTAATAGAAGCTGTTCAACAGTCTGATGGTGATAGAAGCTGTTCAACAGTCTGATGGTAATAGAAGCTGTTCAACAGTCTGATGGTAATAGAAGCTGTTCAACAGTCTGATGGTAATAGAAGCTGTTCAACAGTCTGATGGTAATAGAAGCTGTTCAACAGTCTGATGGTAATAGAAGCTGTTCAACAGTCTGATGGTGATAGAAGCTGTTCAACAGTCTGATGGTAATAGAAGCTGTTCAACAGTCTGATGGTAATAGAAGCTGTTCAACAGTCTGATGGTAATAGAAGCTGTTCAACAGTCTGATGGTAATAGAAGCTGTTCAACAGTCTGATGGTAATAGAAGCTGTTCAACAGTCTGATGGTAATAGAAGCTGTTCAACAGTCTGATCAACAGGTGATAGAAGCTGTTCAACAGTCTGATGGTCTGGTAATAGAAGCTGTTCAACAGTCTGATGGTAATAGAAGCTGTTCAACAGTCTGATGGTAATAGAAGCTGTTCAACAGTCTGATGGTAATAGAAGCTGTTCAACAGTCTGATGGTAATAGAAGCTGTTTAACAGTCTGATGGTGATAGAAGCTGTTCAACAGTCTGATGGTAATAGAAGCTGTTCAACAGTCTGATGGTGATAGAAGCTGTTCAACAGTCTGATGGTAATAGAAGCTGTTCAACAGTCTGATGGTAATAGAAGCTGTTCAACAGTCTGATGGTGATAGAAGCTGTTCAACAGTCTGATGGTAATAGAAGCTGTTCAACAGTCTGATGGTAATAGAAGCTGTTCAACAGTCTGATGGTAATAGAAGCTGTTCAACAGTCTGATGGTAATAGAAGCTGTTCAACAGTCTGATGGTAATAGAAGCTGTTCAACAGTCTGATGGTGATAGAAGCTGTTCAACAGTCTGATGGTAATAGAAGCTGTTCAACAGTCTGATGGTAATAGAAGCTGTTCAACAGTCTGATGGTGATAGAAGCTGTTCAACAGTCTGATGGTAATAGAAGCTGTTCAACAGTCTGATGGTGATAGAAGCTGTTCAACAGTCTGATGGTAATAGAAGCTGTTCAACAGTCTGATGGTAATAGAAGCTGTTCAACATGGTGTCTGATGGTAATAGAAGCTGTTCAACAGTCTGATGGTCTGGTAGATAGAAGCTGTTCAACAGTCTGATGGTAATAGAAGCTGTTCAACAGTCTGATGGTAATAGAAGCTGTTCAACAGTCTGTGATATAAGCTGTTCAACAGTCTGATGGTAATAGAAGCTGTTCAACAGTCTGATGGTAATAGAAGCTGTTCAACAGTCTGATGGTGATAGAAGCTGTTCAACAGTCTGATGGTAATAGAAGCTGTTCAACAGTCTGATGGTAATAGAAGCTGTTCAACAGTCTGATGGTGATAGAAGCTGTTCAACAGTCTGATGGTGAAGCTGTTCAACAGTCTGATGGTAATAGAAGCTGTTCAACAGTCTGATGGTGATAGAAGCTGTTCAACAGTCTGATGGTAATAGAAGCTGTTCAACAGTCTGATGGTGATAGAAGCTGTTCAACAGTCTGATGGTAATAGAAGCTGTTCAACAGTCTGATGGTAATAGAAGCTGTTCAACAGTCTGATGGTAATAGAAGCTGTTCAACAGTCTGATGGTAATAGAAGCTGTTCAACAGTCTGATGGTAATAGAAGCTGTTCAACAGTCTGATGGTGATAGAAGCTGTTCAACAGTGGTAATAGAAGCTGTTCAACAGTCTGATGGTAATAGAAGCTGTTCAACAGTCATAGAAGCTGTTCAACAGTCTGATGGTATAGAAGCTGTTCAACAGTCTGATGGTAATAGCTGTTCAACAGTCTGATGGTAATAGAAGCTGTTCAACAGTCTGATGGTAATAGAAGCTGTTCAACAGTCTGATGGTAATAGAAGCTGTTCAACAGTCTGATGGTAATAGAAGCTGTTCAACAGTCTGATGGTGATAGAAGCTGTTCAACAGTCTGATGGTGATAGAAGCTGTTCAACAGTCTGATGGTAATAGAAGCTGTTCAACAGTCTGATGGTAATAGAAGCTGTTCAACAGTCTGATAGAAGCTGTCCAACAGTCTGATGGTAATAGAAGCTGTTCAACAGTCTGATGGTGATAGAAGCTGTTCAACAGTCTGATGGTCTGGTAATAGAAGCTGTTCAACAGTCTGATGGTGATAGAAGCTGTTCAACAGTCTGATGGTAATAGAAGCTGTTCAACAGTCTGATGGTGATAGAAGCTGTTCAACAGTCTGATGGTGATAGAAGCTGTTCAACAGTCTGATGGTGATAGAAGCTGTTCAACAGTCTGATGGTAATAGAAGCTGTTCAACAGTCTGATGGTAATAGAAGCTGTTCAACAGTCTGATGGTAATAGAAGCTGTTCAACAGTCTGATGGTGATAGAAGCTGTTCAACAGTCTGATGGTAATAGAAGCTGTTTAACAGTCTGATGGTGATAGAAGCTGTTCAACAGTCTGATGGTGATAGAAGCTGTTCAACAGTCTGATGGTGATAGAAGCTGTTCAACAGTCTGATAGAAGCTGTTCAACAGTCTGATGGTAATAGAAGCTGTTTAACAGTCTGATGGTGATAGAAGCTGTTCAACAGTCTGATGGTGATAGAAGCTGTTCAACAGTCTGATAGAAGCTGTTCAACAGTCTGATGGTAATAGAAGCTGTTTAACAGTCTGATGGTGATAGAAGCAGTTCAACAGTCTGATGGTAATAGAAGCTGTTCAACAGTCTGATGGTAATAGAAGCTGTTCAACAGTCTGATGTAACAGTCTGGTGATAGAAGCTGTTCAACAGTCTGATGGTGGTAATAGAAGCTGTTCAACAGTCTGATGGTAATAGAAGCTGTTCAACAGTCTGATGGTAATAGAAGCTGTTCAACAGTCTGATGGTGATAGAAGCTGTTCAACAGTCTGATGGTGATAGAAGCTGTTCAACAGTCTGATGGTGATAGAAGCTGTTCAACAGTCTGATGGTAATAGAAGCTGTTCAACAGTCTGATGGTGATAGAAGCTGTTCAACAGTCTGATGGTGATAGAAGCTGTTCAACAGTCTGATGGTGATAGAAGCTGTTCAACAGTCTGATGGTAATAGAAGCTGTTCAACAGTCTGATGGTGATAGAAGCTGTTCAACAGTCTGATGGTGATAGAAGCTGTTCAACAGTCTGATGGTGATAGAAGCTGTTCAACAGTCTGATGGTAATAGAAGCTGTTCAACAGTCTGATGGTGATAGAAGCTGTTCAACAGTCTGATGGTAATAGAAGCTGTTCAACAGTCTGATGGTGATAGAAGCTGTTCAACAGTCTGATGGTAATAGAAGCTGTTCAACAGTCTGATGGTAATAGAAGCTGTTCAACAGTCTGATGGTAGTCTGATAGAAGCTGTTCAACAGTCTGATGGTAATAGAAGCTGTTCAACAGTCTGATGGTAATAGAAGCTGTTCAACAGTCTGATGGTAATAGAAGCTGTTCAACAGTCTGATGGTGATAGAAGCTGTTCAACAGTCTGATGGTAATAGAAGCTGTTCAACAGTCTGATGGTAATAGAAGCTGTTCAACAGTCTGATGGTAATAGAAGCTGTTCAACAGTCTGATGGTGATAGAAGCTGTTCAACAGTCTGATGGTAATAGAAGCTGTTCAACAGTCTGATGGTGATAGAAGCTGTTCAACAGTCTGATGGTGATAGAAGCTGTTCAACAGTCTGATGGTGATAGAAGCTGTTCAACAGTCTGATGGTAATAGAAGCTGTTCAACAGTCTGATGGTAATAGAAGCTGTTCAACAGTCTGATGGTGATAGAAGCTGTTCAACAGTCTGATGGTAATAGAAGCTGTTTAACAGTCTGATGGTGATAGAAGCTGTTCAACAGTCTGATGGTCTGGTAATAGAAGCTGTTCAACAGTCTGATGGTAATAGAAGCTGTTCAACAGTCTGATGGTAATAGAAGCTGTTCAACAGTCTGATGGTAATAGAAGCTGTTCAACAGTCTGATGGTGATAGAAGCTGTTCAACAGTCTGATGGTAATAGAAGCTGTTCAACAGTCTGATGGTGATAGAAGCTGTTCAACAGTCTGATGGTAATAGAAGCTGTTCAACAGTCTGATGGTGATAGAAGCTGTTCAACAGTCTGATGGTAATAGAAGCTGTTCAACAGTCTGATGGTAATAGAAGCTGTTCAACAGTCTGATGGTGATAGAAGCTGTTCAACAGTCTGATGGTAATAGAAGCTGTTCAACAGTCTGATGGTAATAGAAGCTGTTCAACAGTCTGATGGTAATAGAAGCTGTTCAACAGTCTGATGGTAATAGAAGCTGTTCAACAGTCTGATGGTGATAGAAGCTGTTCAACAGTCTGATGGTGTAATAGAAGCTGTTCAACAGTCTGATGGTGATAGAAGCTGTTCAACAGTCTGATGGTAATAGAAGCTGTTCAACAGTCTGATGGTCTGGTAAAGAAGCTGTTCAACAGTCTGATGGTAATAGAAGCTGTTCAACAGTCTGATGGTAATAGAAGCTGTTCAACAGTCTGATGGTGATAGAAGCTGTTCAACAGTCTGATGGTAATAGAAGCTGTTCAACAGTCTGATGGTAATAGAAGCTGTTCAACAGTCTGATGGTGATAGAAGCTGTTCAACAGTCTGATGGTGATAGAAGCTGTTCAACAGTCTGATGGTAATAGAAGCTGTTCAACAGTCTGATGGTAATAGAAGCTGTTCAACAGTCTGATGGTCTGGTAATAGAAGCTGTTCAACAGTCTGATGGTGATAGAAGCTGTTCAACAGTCTGATGGTAATAGAAGCTGTTCAACAGTCTGATGGTGATAGAAGCTGTTCAACAGTCTGATGGTAATAGAAGCTGTTCAACAGTCTGATGGTGATAGAAGCTGTTCAACAGTCTGATGGTGATAGAAGCTGTTCAACAGTCTGATGGTAATAGAAGCTGTTCAACAGTCTGATGGTAATAGAAGCTGTTCAACAGTCTGATGGTAATAGAAGCTGTTCAACAGTCTGATGGTAATAGAAGCTGTTCAACAGTCTGATGGTGATAGAAGCTGTTCAACAGTCTGATGGTGGTAATAGAAGCTGTTCAACAGTCTGATGGTGATAGAAGCTGTTCAACAGTCTGATGGGTAATAGAAGCTGTTCAACAGTCTGATGGTAATAGAAGCTGTTCAACAGTCTGATGGTCTGGATAGAAGCTGTTCAACAGTCTGATGGTGATAGAAGCTGTTCAACAGTCTGATGGTAGTAATAGAAGCTGTTCAACAGTCTGATGGTGATAGAAGCTGTTCAACAGTCTGATGGTGATAGAAGCTGTTCAACAGTCTGATGGTGATAGAAGCTGTTCAACAGTCTGATGGTAATAGAAGCTGTTCAACAGTCTGATGGTGATAGAAGCTGTTCAACAGTCTGATGGTGATAGAAGCTGTTCAACAGTCTGATGGTAATAGAAGCTGTTCAACAGTCTGATGGTAATAGAAGCTGTTCAACAGTCTGATGGTAATAGAAGCTGTTCAACAGTCTGATGGTAATAGAAGCTGTTCAACAGTCTGATGGTAATAGAAGCTGTTCAACAGTCTGATGGTGATAGAAGCTGTTCAACAGTCTGATGGTAGTAGAAGCTGTTCAACAGTCTGATGGTGATAGAAGCTGTTCAACAGTCTGATGGTAATAGAAGCTGTTCAACAGTCTGATGGTCGGATAGAAGCTGTTCAACAGTCTGATGGTAATAGAAGCTGTTCAACAGTCTGATGGTGATAGAAGCTGTTCAACAGTCTGATGGTAATAGAAGCTGTTCAACAGTCTGATGGTGATAGAAGCTGTTCAACAGTCTGATGGTAATAGAAGCTGTTCAACAGTCTGATGGTCTGTAATAGAAGCTGTTCAACAGTCTGATGGTGATAGAAGCTGTTCAACAGTCTGATGGTAGTAGAAGCTGTTCAACAGTCTGATGGTGATAGAAGCTGTTCAACAGTCTGATGGTAATAGAAGCTGTTCAACAGTCTGATGGTCTGGAGATAGAAGCTGTTCAACAGTCTGATGGTCTGGAGATAGAAGCTGTTCAACAGTCTGATGGTGATAGAAGCTGTTCAACAGTCTGATAGAAGCTGTTCAACAGTCTGATGGTGCTAGAAGCTGTTCAACAGTCTGATGGTGCTAGAAGCTGTTCAACAGTCTGATGGTAATAGAAGCTGTTCAACAGTCTGATGGTAATAGAAGCTGTTCAACAGTCTGATGGTGATAGAAGCTGTTCAACAGTCTGATGGTGAGATAGAAGCTGTTCAACAGTCTGATGGTGATAGAAGCTGTTCAACAGTCTGGTGATAGAAGCTGTTCAAGTCTGATGCTGTAATAGAAGCTGTTCAACAGTCTGATGGTCTGGTAATAGAAGCTGTTCAACAGTCTGATGGTGATAGAAGCTGTTCAACAGTCTGATGGTCTGGTGATAGAAGCTGTTCAACAGTCTGATGGTGATAGAAGCTGTTCAACAGTCTGATGGTAATAGAAGCTGTTCAACAGTCTGATGGTGATAGAAGCTGTTCAACAGTCTGATGGTGCTAGAAGCTGTTCAACAGTCTGATGGTAATAGAAGCTGTTCAACAGTCTGATGGTATAGAAGCTGTTCAACAGTCTGATGGTGATAGAAGCTGTTCAACAGTCTGATGGTGATAGAAGCTGTTCAACAGTCTGATGGTGATAGAAGCTGTTCAACAGTCTGATGGTAATAGAAGCTGTTCAACAGTCTGGTGATAGAAGCTGTTCAACAGTCTGATGGTGATAGAAGCTGTTCAACAGTCTGATGGTGATAGAAGCTGTTCAACAGTCTGATGGTGATAGAAGCTGTTCAACAGTCTGATGGTGGAGATAGAAGCTGTTCAACAGTCTGATGGTGATAGAAGCTGTTCAACAGTCTGATGGTGATAGAAGCTGTTCAACAGTCTGATGATGGCTGTTCAACAGTCTGATGGTGATAGAAGCTGTTCAACAGTCTGATGGTGATAGAAGCTGTTCAACAGTCTGATGGTAATAGAAGCTGTTCAACAGTCTGATAGAAGCTGTTTAACAGTCTGATGGTCTGGTGATAGAAGCTGTTCAACAGTCTGATGGTAATAGAAGCTGTTCAACAGTCTGATGGTAATAGAAGCTGTTCAACAGTCTGATGGTCTGGTAATAGAAGCTGTTCAACAGTCTGATGGGTAATAGAAGCTGTTCAACAGTCTGATGGTCAGTAATAGAAGCTGTTCAACAGTCTGATGGTGATAGAAGCTGTTCAACAGTCTGATGGTAATAGAAGCTGTTCAACAGTCTGATGGTGATAGAAGCTGTTCAACAGTCTGATGGTCTGGTAATAGAAGCTGTTCAACAGTCTGATGGTCTGGTAATAGAAGCTGTTCAACAGTCTGATGGTGATAGAAGCTGTTCAACAGTCTGATGGTCTGGTAATAGAAGCTGTTCAACAGTCTGATGGTGATAGAAGCTGTTCAACAGTCTGATGGTAATAGAAGCTGTTCAACAGTCTGATGGTGGTGATAGAAGCTGTTCAACAGTCTGATGGTCTGGTAATAGAAGCTGTTCAACAGTCTGATGGTGATAGAAGCTGTTCAACAGTCTGATGGTAATAGAAGCTGTTCAACAGTCTGATGGTAATAGAAGCTGTTCAACAGTCTGATGGTGATAGAAGCTGTTCAACAGTCTGATGGTGATAGAAGCTGTTCAACAGTCTGATGGTGATAGAAGCTGTTCAACAGTCTGATGGTCTGGTAATAGAAGCTGTTCAACAGTCTGATGGTGATAGAAGCTGTTCAACAGTCTGATGGTGATAGAAGCTGTTCAACAGTCTGATGGTGATAGAAGCTGTTCAACAGTCTGATGGTAATAGAAGCTGTTCAACAGTCTGATGGTGATAGAAGCTGTTCAACAGTCTGATGGTGATAGAAGCTGTTCAACAGTCTGATGGTGATAGAAGCTGTTCAACAGTCTGATGGTGATAGAAGCTGTTCAACAGTCTGATGGTGATAGAAGCTGTTCAACAGTCTGATGGTAATAGAAGCTGTTCAACAGTCTGATGGTAATAGAAGCTGTTTAACAGTCTGATGGTCTGGTGATAGAAGCTGTTCAACAGTATGATGGTCTGGTAATAGAGGCTGTTCAACAGTCTGATGGTGATAGAAGCTGTTCAACAGTCTGATGGTCTGGTAATAGAAGCTGTTCAACAGTCTGATGGTCTGGTAATAGAAGCTGTTCAACAGTCTGATGGTGATAGAAGCTGTTCAACAGTCTGATGGTGATAGAAGCTGTTCAACAGTCTGATGGTAATAGAAGCTGTTCAACAGTCTGATGGTGATAGAAGCTGTTCAACAGTCTGATGGTCTGGTAATAGAAGCTGTTCAACAGTCTGATGGTGATAGAAGCTGTTCAACAGTCTGATGGTGATAGAAGCTGTTCAACAGTCTGATGGTCTGGTGATAGAAGCTGTTCAACAGTCTGATGTCCTGGTAATAGAAGCTGTTCAACAGTCTGATGGTGATAGAAGCTGTTCAACAGTCTGATGGTAATAGAAGCTGTTCAACAGTCTGATGGTCTGGTAATAGAAGCTGTTCAACAGTCTGATGGTGATAGAAGCTGTTCAACAGTCTGATGGTGATAGAAGCTGTTCAACAGTCTGATGGTAATAGAAGCTGTTCAACAGTCTGATGGTGATAGAAGCTGTTCAACAGTCTGATGGCCATGAAGCTGTTCAACAGTTGATGGTTCAACTGTTCAACAGTCTGATGGTGATAGAACCTGTTCAACAGTCTGATGACATGATAGAAGCTGTTCAACAGTCTGATGGTGATAGAAGCTGTTCAACAGTCTGATGTTCTGATAGAAGCTATTCAACAGTCTGATGGTATGAACATTTGAAGCTGTTCAACAGTCTGATGGTATAATCTGTTCAACAGTCTGAGAAGAGGCTGTTCAACAGTCTGATGCTCTCAACAGTCTAATAGAAGCTGTTCAACAGTCTGATGGTGATAGAAGCTGTTCAACAGTCTGATGGTGATAGAAGCTGTTCAACAGTCTGATGTAGAAGCTGTTCAACAGTCTTCAACTGTTCAACAGTCTGATAGAAGCTGTTCAACAGTCTGGTGGTGATAGAAGCTGTTCAACAGTCATGATGGTTATAAGCTGTTCAACAGTCTGAGAAGGACTAGAAGCTGTTCAACAGTCTGATGGTTAGAAGCTGTTCAACAGTCTTCAACAGGTGATAGAAGCTGTTCAACAGTCTGATGGTATACCTGTTCAACAGTTTGCTGTTAGAAGTTTAACAGTCTGGGTTTCTGTACATAGAAGCTGTTCAACAGTCTGATGGTGATAGAAGCTGTTCAACAGTCTGATGGTGATAGAAGCTGTTCAACAGTCTGATGGCCTGGTGATAGAAGCTGTTCAACAGTCTGATGGTGATAGAAGCTGTTCAACAGTCTGATGGTGATAGAAGCTGTTTAACAGTCTGATGGTCTGGTGATAGAAGCTGTTTAACAGTCTGATGGTCTGGTAATAGAAGCTGTTCAACAGTCTGATAATAGAAGCTGTTTAACAGTCTGATGGTCTGGTAATAGAAGCTGTTCAACAGTCTGATGGTCTGGTAATAGAAGCTGTTCAACAGTCTGATGGTCTGGTAATAGAAGCTGTTCAACAGTCTGATGGTCTGGTAATAGAAGCTGTTCAACAGTCTGATGGTGATAGAAGCTGTTCAACAGTCTGATGGTAATAGAAGCTGTTCAACAGTCTGATGGTGATAGAAGCTGTTTAACAGTCTGATGGTCTGGTAATAGAAGCTGTTCAACAGTCTGATGGTCTGGTGATAGAAGCTGTTTAACAGTCTGATGGTCTGGTGATAGAAGCTGTTCAACAGTCTGATGGTCTGGTAATAGAAGCTGTTCAACAGTCTGATGGTCTGGTGATAGAAGCTGTTCAACAGTCTGATGTTAATAGAAGCTGTTTAACAGTCTGATGGTCTGGTGATAGAAGCTGTTTAACAGTCTGATGGTCTGGTAATAGAAGCTGTTTAACAGTCTGATGGTGATAGAAGCTGTTCAACAGTCTGATGGTAATAGAAGCTGTTCAACAGTCTGATGGTAATAGAAGCTGTTCAACAGTCTGATGGTGATAGAAGCTGTTCAACAGTCTGATGGTGATAGAAGCTGTTCAACAGTCTGATGGTGATAGAAGCTGTTCAACAGTCCAGTGAGCTGTTCAACAGATGGTGATAGAAGCTGTTCAACAGTCTGATGGTCTGGTAATATAAGCTGTTCAACAGTCTGATGGTGATAGAAGCTGTTCAACAGTCTGATGGTAATAGAAGCTGTTCAACAGTCTGATGGTGATAGAAGCTGTTCAACAGTCTGATGGTCTGGTGATAGAAGCTGTTCAACAGTCTGATGGTCTGGTAATAGAAGCTGTTCAACAGTCTGATGGTAATAGAAGCTGTTCAACAGTCTGATGGTCTGGTAATAGAAGCTGTTCAACAGTCTGATGGTGATAGAAGCTGTTCAACAGTCTGATGGTCTGGTAATAGAAGCTGTTCAACAGTCTGATGGTGATAGAAGCTGTTCAACAGTCTGATGGTCTGGTAATAGAAGCTGTTCAACAGTCTGATGGTGATAGAAGCTGTTCAACAGTCTGATGGTCTGGTAATAGAAGCTGTTCAACAGTCTGATGGTCTGGTAATAGAAGCTGTTCAACAGTCTGATGGTGATAGAAGCTGTTCAACAGTCTGATGGTGATAGAAGCTGTTCAACAGTCTGATGGTGATAGAAGCTGTTCAACAGTCTGATGGTAATAGAAGCTGTTCAACAGTCTGATGGTGATAGAAGCTGTTCAACAGTCTGATGGTGATAGAAGCTGTTCAACAGTCTGATGGTGATAGAAGCTGTTCAACAGTCTGATGGTGATAGAAGCTGTTCAACAGTCTGATGGTCTGGTGATAGAAGCTGTTCAACAGTCTGATGGTCTGGTAATAGAAGCTGTTCAACAGTCTGATGGTGATAGAAGCTGTTCAACAGTCTGATGGTCTGGTAATAGAAGCTGTTCAACAGTCTGATGGTGATAGAAGCTGTTCAACAGTCTGATGGTGATAGAAGCTGTTCAACAGTCTGATGGTGATAGAAGCTGTTCAACAGTCTGATGGTGATAGAAGCTGTTCAACAGTCTGATGGTGATAGAAGCTGTTCAACAGTCTGATGGTGATAGAAGCTGTTCAACAGTCTGATGGTGATAGAAGCTGTTCAACAGTCTGATGGTGATAGAAGCTGTTCAACAGTCTGATGGTGATAGAAGCTGTTCAACAGTCTGATGGTGATAGAAGCTGTTCAACAGTCTGATGGTGATAGAAGCTGTTCAACAGTCTGATGGTGATAGAAGCTGTTCAACAGTCTGATGGTAATAGAAGCTGTTCAACAGTCTGATGGTAATAGAAGCTGTTCAACAGTCTGATGGTCTGGTGATAGAAGCTGTTCAACAGTCTGATGGTCTGGTAATAGAAGCTGTTCAACAGTCTGATGGTAATAGAAGCTGTTCAACAGTCTGATGGTCTGGTAATAGAAGCTGTTCAACAGTCTGATGGTAATAGAAGCTGTTCAACAGTCTGATGGTCTGCTAATAGAAGCTGTTTAACAGTCTGATGGTGATAGAAGCTGTTCAACAGTCTGATGGTAATAGAAGCTGTTCAACAGTCTGATGGTGATAGAAGCTGTTCAACAGTCTGATGGTCTGGTAATAGAAGCTGTTCAACAGTCTGATGGTCTGGTAATAGAAGCTGTTCAACAGTCTGATGGTGATAGAAGCTGTTCAACAGTCTGATGGTAATAGAAGCTGTTCAACAGTCTGATGGTGATAGAAGCTGTTCAACAGTCTGATGGTCTGGTGATAGAAGCTGTTCAACAGTCTGATGGTGATAGAAGCTGTTCAACAGTCTGATGGTCTGGTGATAGAAGCTGTTCAACAGTCTGATGGTCTGGTAATAGAAGCTGTTCAACAGTCTGATGGTGATAGAAGCTGTTCAACAGTCTGATGGTAATAGAAGCTGTTCAACAGTCTGATGGTCTGGTAATAGAAGCTGTTCAACAGTCTGATGGTGATAGAAGCTGTTCAACAGTCTGATGGTAATAGAAGCTGTTCAACAGTCTGATGGTGATAGAAGCTGTTCAACAGTCTGATGGTCTGGTAATAGAAGCTGTTCAACAGTCTGATGGTGATAGAAGCTGTTCAACAGTCTGATGGTCTGGTGATAGAAGCTGTTCAACAGTCTGATGGGTGGATAGAAGCTGTTCAACAGTCTGATGGTCTGGTGATAGAAGCTGTTCAACAGTCTGATGGTCTGTAATAGAAGCTGTTCAACAGTCTGATGGGTAATAGAAGCTGTTCAACAGTCTGATGGTGATAGAAGCTGTTCAACAGTCTGATGGTGTAATAGAAGCTGTTCAACAGTCTGATGGTGATAATAGAAGCTGTTCAACAGTCTGATGGTAATAGAAGCTGTTCAACAGTCTGATGGTGATAGAAGCTGTTCAACAGTCTGATGGTCTGGTGATAGAAGCTGTTCAACAGTCTGATGGTAATAGAAGCTGTTCAACAGTCTGATGGTGATAGAAGCTGTTCAACAGTCTGATGGTCTGGTAATAGAAGCTGTTCAACAGTCTGATGGTCTGGTAATAGAAGCTGTTCAACAGTCTGATGGTGATAGAAGCTGTTCAACAGTCTGATGGTAATAGAAGCTGTTCAACAGTCTGATGGTGATAGAAGCTGTTCAACAGTCTGAATGTTCAACAGTCTGGTGATAGAAGCTGTTCAACAGTCTGATGGTGATAGAAGCTGTTCAACAGTCTGATGGTCTGGTGATAGAAGCTGTTCAACAGTCTGATGGTCTGGTAATAGAAGCTGTTCAACAGTCTGATGGTGATAGAAGCTGTTCAACAGTCTGATGGTAATAGAAGCTGTTCAACAGTCTGATGGTAATAGAAGCTGTTCAACAGTCTGATGGTCTGGTGATAGAAGCTGTTCAACAGTCTGATGGTCTGGTAATAGAAGCTGTTCAACAGTCTGATGGTGATAGAAGCTGTTCAACAGTCTGATGGTCTGATAGAAGCTGTTCAACAGTCTGATGGTGATAGAAGCTGTTCAACAGTCTGATGGTCTGGTAATAGAAGCTGTTCAACAGTCTGATGGTCTGATAATAGAAGCTGTTCAACAGTCTGATGGTGATAGAAGCTGTTCAACAGTCTGATGGTAATAGAAGCTGTTCAACAGTCTGATGGTCTGGTAATAGAAGCTGTTCAACAGTCTGATGGTGATAGAAGCTGTTCAACAGTCTGATGGTAATAGAAGCTGTTCAACAGTCTGATGGTCTGGTAATAGAAGCTGTTCAACAGTCTGATGGTCTGGTAATAGAAGCTGTTCAACAGTCTGATGGTGATAGAAGCTGTTCAACAGTCTGATGGTAATAGAAGCTGTTCAACAGTCTGATGGTAATAGAAGCTGTTCAACAGTCTGATGGTCTGGTAATAGAAGCTGTTCAACAGTCTGATGGTCTGGTGATAGAAGCTGTTCAACAGTCTGATGGTCTGGTGATAGAAGCTGTTCAACAGTCTGATGGTGATAGAAGCTGTTCAACAGTCTGATGGTAATAGAAGCTGTTTAACAGTCTGATGGTGATAGAAGCTGTTCAACAGTCTGATGGTAATAGAAGCTGTTCAACAGTCTGATGGTAATAGAAGCTGTTCAACAGTCTGATGGTGATAGAAGCTGTTCAACAGTCTGATGGTCTGGTAATAGAAGCTGTTCAACAGTCTGATGGTCTGGTGATAGAAGCTGTTCAACAGTCTGATGGTCTGGTGATAGAAGCTGTTCAACAGTCTGATGGTCTGGTAATAGAAGCTGTTCAACAGTCTGATGGTCTGGTGATAGAAGCTGTTCAACAGTCTGATGGTCTGGTAATAGAAGCTGTTCAACAGTCTGATGGTGATAGAAGCTGTTCAACAGTCTGATGGTCTGATAGAAGCTGTTCAACAGTCTGATGGTGATAGAAGCTGTTCAACAGTCTGATAATAGAAGCTGTTTAACAGTCTGATGGTCTGGTAATAGAAGCTGTTCAACAGTCTGATGGTCTGGTAATAGAAGCTGTTCAACAGTCTGATGGTAATAGAAGCTGTTCAACAGTCTGATGGTCTGGTGATAGAAGCTGTTCAACAGTCTGATGGTCTGGTGATAGAAGCTGTTCAACAGTCTGATGGTGATAGAAGCTGTTCAACAGTCTGATGGTGATAGAAGCTGTTCAACAGTCTGATGGTGATAGAAGCTGTTCAACAGTCTGATGGTGATAGAAGCTGTTCAACAGTCTGATGGTCTGGTGATAGAAGCTGTTCAACAGTCTGATGGTCTGGTAATAGAAGCTGTTCAACAGTCTGATGGTGATAGAAGCTGTTCAACAGTCTGATGGTCTGGTAATAGAAGCTGTTCAACAGTCTGATGGTCTGGTAATAGAAGCTGTTCAACAGTCTGATGGTCTGATAATAGAAGCTGTTCAACAGTCTGATGGTCTGATAATAGAAGCTGTTCAACAGTCTGATGGTAATAGAAGCTGTTCAACAGTCTGATGGTCTGGTGATAGAAGCTGTTTAACAGTCTGATGGTCTGGTGATAGAAGCTGTTCAACAGTCTGATGGTAATAGAAGCTGTTCAACAGTCTGATGGTCTGGTGATTGAAGCTGTTCAACAGTCTGATGGTCTGGTGATAGAAGCTGTTCAACAGTCTGATGGTCTGGTGATTGAAGCTGTTTAACAGTCTGATGGTGATAGAAGCTGTTCAACAGTCTGATGGTCTGCTGATAGAAGCTGTTTAACAGTCTGATGGTCTGGTAATAGAAGCTGTTCAACAGTCTGATGGTGATAGAAGCTGTTCAACAGTCTGATGGTAATAGAAGCTGTTCAACAGTCTGATGGTCTGGTGATAGAAGCTGTTCAACAGTCTGATGGTAATAGAAGCTGTTCAACAGTCTGATGGTAATAGAAGCTGTTCAACAGTCTGATGGTCTGGTAATAGAAGCTGTTCAACAGTCTGATGGTGATAGAAGCTGTTCAACAGTCTGATGGGTAATAGAAGCTGTTCAACAGTCTGATGGTGATAGAAGCTGTTCAACAGTCTGATGGTCTGGTAATAGAAGCTGTTCAACAGTCTGATGGTAATAGAAGCTGTTTAACAGTCTGATGGTGATAGAAGCTGTTTAACAGTCTGATGGTGATAGAAGCTGTTCAACAGTCTGATGGTCTGATAATAGAAGCTGTTCAACAGTCTGATGGTGATAGAAGCTGTTCAACAGTCTGATGGTGATAGAAGCTGTTCAACAGTCTGATGGTAATAGAAGCTGTTTAACAGTCTGATGGTCTGGTAATCGAAGCTGTTCAACAGTCTGATGGTCTGATAATAGAAGCTGTTCAACAGTCTGATGGTCTGGTGATAGAAGCTGTTCAACAGTCTGATGGTAATAGAAGCTGTTCAACAGTCTGATGGTCTGGTAATAGAAGCTGTTCAACAGTCTGATGGTCTGATAATAGAAGCTGTTCAACAGTCTGATGGTCTGATGGTAATAGAAGCTGTTCAACAGTCTGATGGTCTGTTCAACATAATAGAAGCTGTTCAACAGTCTGATGGTCTGGAGGATAGAAGTAGTTCAACAGTCTTTCAACAGTCTGATGGTCTGGTAATAGAAGCTGTTTAACAGTCTGATGGTAATAGAAGCTGTTTAACAGTCTGATGGTCTGGTAATAGAAGCTGTTTAACAGCTTCTACTAGATAGGTCAGTGACAGTAAGGGTCAATGCAAGGGTTGTAGCATGCAATGGCTACTGTAATGGCCTATTATATTAATGTCCTCCTCACCATTGGAAAGTTGAAGTCATATAATGGTGGGGCTTTCTGAGCTCTTGGACAGAAGAAAGGACCAACAGAAAGAATGACTATGGGGGTTTTGTAATGGAAAAGACAAGGAGAAGAAAATAAAGAGGAGGGCAACAGAAAAAAATAACACTATGGGAAAACCCACCATTTTGAAAACAGGTGATGGCCAACAGTGCTTCCAGAAGATGAGATTTCCAGAGCGCTAGATTGCTGACATGGGTAGTTCTTTACCACAGAAGGAGCCCGGGCAAGGGATGCCTGAATGGTGTTACTCTGGGAAAAGCGACCAGGCGCCTGGGCCCTGGAAAGAAAGGTTATGTCATTTAGGAGTTTTGATCCAATGTTGTGCGCCATCGCCATGGATACAGGAAGGAAGATGAGGGGAATAAAAACAGCAGAACCAACTTACCATGAAAGGGGGGCAGGGGGGTGATGTTGGTGTTATGAATCATTGAAAAGGGGAAAGGAGTTTGCTGCTCACTCTCTCTGACCTGTCTGTCAGGCTTGCCCATGAGAGGCTCAGCAGCTTGCATTAAGCATCCATACACTATGTAACAGTAGACTAGATACCAGTGTTCAGTAGACTAGATACCAGTGTTCAGTAGACTAGATACTTTTGTAATAGTAGACTAGATACCAGTGTTCAGTAGACTAGATACCAGTTTTCAGTAGAATAGATACCAGTGTTCAGGAGACTAGAGACCAGTGTAACAGTAGACTAGATACTTTTGTAATAGTAGACTAGATACCAGTGTTCAGTAGACTAGAGACCAGTGTAACAGTAGACTAGATACTTTTGTAATAGTAGACTAGATACCAGTGTTCAGTAGACTAGATACCAGTGTTCAGTAGAATAGATACCAGTGTAACAATAGACTAGATACCAGTGTTCAGTAGACTAGATAGAAGTAGTAAACTAGATAGCAGTGTTCAGGAGACTAGATACCAGTGTTCAGTAGACTAGAGACCAGTGTAACAGTAGACTAGATACCAGTGTTCAGTAGACTAGAGACCAGTGTAACAGTAGGCTAGATACTAGTTTTCAGTAAACTAGATACCAGTAGACAAGATACCAGTGTTCAGTTGACTAGATACCAGTGTTCAGTAGACTAGATACCAGTCGTCATTAGACTAGATACCAGTGTTCAGTAGACAAGATACCAGTGTAACAGTAGACTAGATACCAGTGTTCAGGAGACTAGATACCAGTGTAACAGTAGACTAGATACCAGTGTAACAGTAGACTAGATACCAGTGTTCAGTAGACTAGATACCAGTGTTCAGTAGACTAGATACCAGTCGTCATTAGACTAGATACCAGTGTTCAGTAGACAAGATACCAGTGTAACAGTAGACTAGATACCAGTGTTCAGATACCAGTGTAACTAGAGATACCAGTGTAACAGTAGAATAGTGTACCAGTGTAGATACCAGTAGACTAGATACCAGTGTAACAGTAGACTAGATACCAGTGTAACAGTAGACTAGATACCAGTGTAACAGTAGACTAGATACCAGTGTAACAGTAGACTAGATACCAGTCGTCATTAGACTAGATACCAGTGTAACAGTAGACTAGATACCAGTGTTCAGGAGACTAGATACCAGTGTAACAGTAGACTAGATACCAGTGTAACAGTAGACTAGATACCAGTCGTCATTAGACTAGATACCAGTGTAACAGTAGACTAGATACCAGTGTTCAGTAGAATAGATACCAGTGTTCAGTAGACTAGATACCAGTGTAACAGTAGACTAGATACCAGTGTAACAGGAGACTAGATACCAGTCGTCAGTAGACTAGATACCAGTGTAACAGTAGACTACATACCAGTCGTCATTAGACTAGATACCAGTGTAACAGTCAACTAGATACCAGTGTTCAGGAGACTAGATACCAGTCGTCATTAGACTAGATACCAGTGTAACAGTAGACTAGATACCAGTGTTCAGGAGACTAGATACCAGTGTTCAGGAGACTAGATACCAGTGTAACAGTAGACTAGAGACCAGTGTAACAGGAGACTAGATACCAGTGTTCAGGAGACTAGATACCAGTGTAACAGTAGACTAGAGACCAGTGTAACAGTAGACTAGATACCAGTCGTCATTAGACTAGATACCAGTGTAACAGTCAACTAGATACCAGTGTTCAGGAGACTAGATACCAGTGTAACAGTAGACTAGATACCAGTGTAACAGTAGACTAGAGACCAGTGTAACAGTAGACTAGATACCAGTCGTCATTAGACTAGATACCAGTGTAACAGTCAACTAGATACCAGTGTTCAGTAGACTAGATACCAGTGTAACAGTAGACTACATACCAGTCGTCAGGAGACTAGATACCAGTGTAACAGTAGACTAGATACCAGTCGTCATTAGACTAGATACCAGTGTTCAGGAGACTAGATACCAGTGTAACAGGAGACTAGATACCAGTGTTCAGTAGAATAGATACCAGTGTTCAGTATACTAGATACCAGTGTAACAGTAGACTAACATACCAGTCGTCATTAGACTAGATACCAGTGTAACAGTAGACTAGATACCAGTGTAACAGTAGACTAGATACCAGTCGTCATTAGACTAGATACCAGTGTAACAGTAGACTAGATACCAGTAGAATAGATACCAGTGTTCAGTAGACTAGATACCAGTGTAACAGTAGACTAGATACCAGTGTAACAGGAGACTAGATACCAGTCGTCAGTAGACTAGATACCAGTGTAACAGTAGACTACATACCAGTCGTCATTAGACTAGATACCAGTGTAACAGTAGACTAGATACCAGTGTTCATTAGACTAGATACCAGTGTTCAGGAGACTAGATACCAGTGTAACAGTAGACTAGATACCAGTGTAACAGTAGACTAGATACCAGTCGTCATTAGACTAGATACCAGTGTAACAGTAGACTAGATACCAGTGTTCAGTAGACTAGATACCAGTGTTCAGTAGACTAGATACCAGTGTAACAGTAGACTAGATACCAGTGTAACAGTAGACTAGAGACCAGTGTTCAGGAGACTAGTTACCAGTGTAACAGTAGACTAGATACCAGTCGTCATTAGACTAGATACCAGTGTTCAGGAGACTAGATACCAGTGTAACAGGAGACTAGATACCAGTGTTCAGTAGAATAGATACCAGTGTTCAGTAGACTAGATACCAGTGTAACAGTAGACTAGATACCAGTGTTCAGGAGACTAGATACCAGTGTAACAGTAGACTAGATACCAGTGTAACAGTAGACTAGATACCAGTGTAACAGTAGACTAGATACCAGTCGTCATTAGACTAGATACCAGTGTAACAGTAGACTAGATACCAGTCGTCATTATAGATACCAGTGTTCAGGAGACTAGATACCAGTGTAACAGGAGACTAGATACCAGTGTTCAGGAGACTAGATACCAGTGTAACAGTAGACTACATACCAGTCGTCATTAGACTAGATACCAGTGTAACAGTAGACTAGATACCAGTCGTCATTAGACTAGATACCAGTGTAACAGTAGACTAGATACCAGTGTTCAGGAGACTAGATACCAGTGTAACAGTAGACTAGATACCAGTGTAACAGTAGACTAGATACCAGTCGTCATTAGACTAGATACCAGTGTAACAGTAGACTAGATACCAGTGTAACAGTAGACTAGATACCAGTGTAACAGTAGACTAGATACCAGTGTAACAGTAGACTAGAGACCAGTGTTCAGGAGACTAGTTACCAGTGTAACAGTAGACTAGATACCAGTGTAACAGTAGACTAGATACCAGTGTAACAGTAGACTAGAGACCAGTGTTCAGGAGACTAGTTACCAGTGTAACAGTAGACTAGATACCAGTGTAACAGTAGACTAGATACCAGTGTAACAGTAGACTAGATACCAGTCGTCATTAGACTAGATACCAGTGTAACAGTAGACTAGATACCAGTCGTCATTAGACTAGATACCAGTGTAACAGTAGACTACATACCAGTCGTCATTAGACTAGATACCAGTGTAACAGTAGACTAGATACCAGTCGTCATTAGACTAGATACCAGTGTAACAGTAGACTAGATACCAGTGTTCAGGAGACTAGATACCAGTGTAACAGTAGACTAGATACCAGTGTAACAGTAGACTAGATACCAGTGTAACAGTAGACTAGATACCAGTGTAACAGTAGACTAGATACCAGTGTAACAGTAGACTAGATACCAGTGTAACAGTAGACTAGAGACCAGTGTTCAGGAGACTAGTTACCAGTGTAACAGTAGACTAGATACCAGTGTAACAGTAGACTAGATACCAGTGTAACAGTAGACTAGATACCAGTCGTCAGTATACTAGATACCAGTGTTCAGGAGACTCCTGCCCCGTGGCTCCCAAACCCGAGCAATATGATGGGCACGTTGCCAAATAGATAAAGCCCCAGGTCACACCTGGCTCATTACAAAGGTCACTTATCCTTCAGCCATGTGGGATATAGCTCGCCACCATAGCTCCAGATCTGGTAACCCCCCTGCCCCCCGCTGACCAGTGGTCTACTCTGGATGGATTTTTTGAGGAAAGTGGAATGACTAGCCTGTGTTATCATTCCACTCCTTGCCACTCCTTGTCATGTTTGGCATTGCAATGAGTTGACATGATAGCGCACCAACAGATCTGGGACCAGGCTCGAAAAAAGACCCTTCTCTCAACCCAACTGTGTCATGGATGCGGCAGGGTAGCCTAGTGGTTAGAGTGTTGGACTAGTAACTGGAAGGTTGCAAGTTCAAACCCCTGAGCTGACAAGATCTGTCGTTCTGCCCCTAAACGGGCAGTTAACCCACTGTTCCTAGGTCGTCATTGAAAATAAGAATTTGTTCTTAACTGACTTGCCTAGTTAAATAAAGGTACACATTTTTTTTTTTTTATGGATGGTTGTACGTCTATCTTGTAGAATGAAACTTAATTTGTGCAAGGCTACATCCACTTACATTCAAACATTGTCATAATTGTAATTTGTTTTAAACAGGATTGGACTGATCCATTGTGGAAAACGGTTGAGATTGTTGGTGTAGACTTCTTTAGCACTTGGATTGCCTATCTAGAGGGTAGCTTATGATTGGTGTATAAACTCCTTATAACAGATTGGTCATTGGTCTATGGGTCAGAAGATCCATCACATTAACATGGATGCCTACTCATGATTGCGTTTTCTATATGTCATGTAAATATATTGATTCAATTAATATCTGCAGTACTAATGTTTGCAATAATTGATATTGTAGTGACCTCTATGAGGGAGCATCTCTACAATTGCATTTACATTGCCTCGTGGCTAGGGGGAGCTACAGCAACAGCAAACAATAGCCTCACCTTTCATTCTTGGCTCACATCACAGCAAGTGTTTTATTGTATTTGTATTTATTTAACAAGGCAAATACACGGGTCAAATCCTAACCCGGAAAACACTGGAGCCAATTGTGCACCGCCCTATGAGACTCCCAATCACGGCCGGTTGTGATACAGCCTGGAATCGAATCAGGGTCTGTAGTGACTCTAATGACTCTATCACTGAGATGCAGTGCCTTAGACCGCTGCGCCACTCGGGAACATTGGAGACAGGGTACCCCAAACATTTTAGGGGGCACAAAGTACAATAGGATGACAGTGGGGTGGTCCGGAGGGGGGCTAGAGCCATAATCATTATGCTTATTTCTATGTAAAAACAATATCTAAGCATACCTCTTGAGCTGTGTGTATCCTCCTGGCTGGGGTTTCTTTTGTTAAATAACCTAAATATGCTTCTCTGCATCTCTGCTCAAACTGGGTAAAAGATTTAAAGGAATGTGAGTCTTAATCAGTACATTTGGCTTTTTCTTGCTTTTCTAAAGTTTACCAACCAATGTCAGCACGCACGCCAGCTAAAATACACAAGCTAGCTACTCTAACTTGATGAAGAGAAGTTGGGTTCAATGCAGAAGACACATTTCAGTTGAAAGCATTCCGTTGTACAACTGACTAGGTACCCTCCTTTCCCTTATAGGCTGAAATAGCTTCTTGGTAGCTAGTAATGAGGTTGGCAACCTATCTGGGCTAGCTATAGCCAATTTCATAAAATTGCTCGGTGGCTAGCAGTATTTTTTTTAACAGGACAAATCCCACCTATCCGCATAACGCCTCTGATTGGAGATAACAGCAAACAACAACAGAGCTGACAAAAATTAACACAATTGCAATGCCTGGTGTAGACTGGCATACAGTTCATTTTATGAATCTGTTGAAGGCTTATATCATTCATATGTCATGTATTATTATGTTGCCTAGGCTACTTCACATGGGGGGGGGGGGACGACGACGACATGAAGACCTGTAATAAAAGGTAGACAGGCTGTTTTGTCTATTCTCCACAAATGACCTGTAATCCACAAAAAGGTCTATTCTCCACAAATGTAAGGCTGTATTAGTCTATTCTCCACAAATGTATCAGGCTGTTTTCCACAAAGTCAGGCTGTTTTATTATTCTCCACAAATGTATCAGGCTGTATTAGTCTATTCTCCACAGATGTATCAGGCTGTTTTAGTCTATTCTCCACAAATGTATCAGGCTGTTTTAGTCTATTCTCCACAAATGTATCAGGCTGTATTAGTCTATTCTCCACAAATGTATCAGGCTGTTTTAGTCTATTCTCCACAGATGTATCAGGCTGTATTAGTCTATTCTCCACAAATGTATCAGGCTGTTTTAGTCTATTCTCCACAAATGTATCAGGCTGTATTAGTCTATTCTCCACAGATGTATTAGGCTGTTTTAGTCTATTCTCCACAAATGTATCAGGCTGTTTTAGTCTATTCTCCACAGATGTATCAGGCTGTTTTAGTCTATTCTCCACAAATGTATCAGGCTGTATTAGTCTATTCTCCACAAATGTATCAGGCTGTATTAGTCTATTCTCCACAGATGTATCAGGCTGTATTAGTCTATTCTCCACAGATGTATCAGGCTGTTTTAGTCTATTCTCCACAGATGTATCAGGCTGTTTTAGTCTATTCTCCACAAATGTATCAGGCTGTATTAGTCATTCAATTACATTCATGGAAGAAATAGCCAAATTGACAAAGTTAATTACAGACCAGTAACAATGTACATTTTAAATGCACAGTGCAAATTCAGTTTGCAATTTGTTACCTTTTTCCAATTATTTTCACCACAATAGGAATGATTAGCTGGACTTGATCGTAACCTAACACCCACTGCACTGCTCAATTGTTCATAAGTTTGAAGTGTGCGTATTTCATCTCATGCCCTCGATGTTGCACATTATAATTAATACTCAAAACCCCGGAGGAAAGTGACTCAAACATAATTGTTTCACTTCATAGACTGCGCTACTACTGTAGGGCAGCTCGTGAAGTATAGCCGTGCTTGTGCAATTAATTGGCACAACTATAGCTGTCACTTTATGCCTATGCGTAAAATAGGTGGGCCTATGCGTAAAATAGGTGGGCCTATGCGTAAAATGGGTGGGCCTATGCGTAAAATGGGTGGGCCTATGCGTAAAATGGGTGGGCCTATGCGTAAAATGGGTGGGCCTATGCGTAAAATGGGTGGGCCTATGCGTAAAATGGGTGGGCCTATGCGTAAAATGAATGGAATTGGAATGGTGCATGCATCCACATAATAATAATAAATACAAGTCATAATAATAATAATGATTATTGTAATTATTACAGATATTTCATTAATAATAATTATTAGTCCTATGTTGCTATGCCTTGAAAATATGTGACCCTGATATCGATTTTTTCCCCCATAGTTTCCGCATTAACAGTTTAAACCAGCCTGAAAAAATGACCCTCGATAAATAAACCGCAGTCAGTCGTACAATTTGCATTTCCCCTCAATTTGACTGTCTGTTGCAAACTCCACCCATCCTCTTTCGGTTACAGCGTTCTTATTACACCTCAGTGGGTTACAGCCGTTCTTAGCTGTGAACCAATTGATTCACGCTTAAGCCTTGTGTTTTTTCCGACTTTACAAGGCTGCTAGGAAAAGTGGGGGAGTGACGACTTGTTCCTGGAAGAGCCAGCCTGCGGAGTCAGTCACATTTTTGGCTGGGATTCAATGACTGAGCCAGACACACACAAACACAGATAGGGGCTGCGAGGGAGAGAGAGGGGCGAGTGAGTGAGCAAGCGCAACCCAGCTCACAGACTAGCCATCTCCAGTACACAGGCATATCGAACAGCAGGGGCAGACAGAGTGTATGCGTGCGGCTATACTGCAGTATTCCACAGTTTAAAGGAGGTTCCACGCGGGTTATTACTGTGTTTTATACCGGATACATAGAGGGAGAAGGCTTTGCTTTATCGGTCGATACTTTTTCTGAAACTTCAAAAGCATTATTAATTTTTTGGAGGAGTTTCAGAGGGACGCGTTTTAGATATGGACTGTCAGGAGTGTACTGCAGGGAAAGACTCGCCCGTGTCACCATTCGCTTAGTAGGCTAGTCAACGGAATTGGAAACTCACTGCTCGGTACTTTTTTGTGGATGTTTGATGAAGCGCTTTCTGCACTTGGCTAATTCTCGGAGACCTTGGATTTACAAGGAACCCGAACCTATCGTGGCGTTCAATTGTTTTAGTTTGCCCCAGTTGAAAGGAACTCTCGCTTTCAAAGTCGTAGTGAAAACATGGAGACTGTAACTCGACAAAGCTTCCAACCTCACCCAGGACTGCAACAAACTCTCAAGCAGTTTCATCTGAGTTCTATGATCTCCCTCGGCGGACCGGCGGCGTTTTCTGCTCGATGGCCACATGACCTCCTGTTCAAGAAGGATGGGAAAGAGCCCGAGCCCGTGCTGCATCTTCCAATGCAGCCGCCGACAGTGATGCCGGGACCACTCTTCATCCCCTCCGACCGCTCCACTGAGAGGTGCGAGACGGTCCTGGAGACCGAGACTGTCTCCTGTTTCGTGGTCGGCGGCGAGAAACGGCTGTGCCTGCCGCAGATCCTCAACACCGTACTGCGGGATTTCTCCCTTCAACAGATCAACTCGGTGTGCGACGACCTCCACATCTACTGCTCCAGGTGCACGGCAGAACAGCTGGAGATCCTCAAAGTCATGGGAATTCTCCCCTTCTCGGCGCCTTCCTGCGGACTCATCACCAAAACGGATGCGGAGCGCCTGTGCAATGCCCTGATTTACGGAGGTACCTACCCGCCGCACTGCAAGAAAGAGTTCACGGGCTCACTGGAGCTGGAGTTTACGGAGAAAAGCCTCAAAATATACCACGAGTGTTTCGGAAAGTGCAAGGGTCTCTTCGTCCCGGAGCTGTACACCAGCCCCAACGCAGCCTGCATCCAGTGCATGTACTGCAGACTCATGTACCCGACCCATAAGTTCGTGGTGCACAGTCACAAATCGTTGGAAAACAGGACTTGCCACTGGGGCTTCGACTCCGCCAACTGGAGGGCATACATCCTCTTGGACCAGGATTACACAGGGAAAGAGGAGAAGGCGCGCCTGGAGCAGCATTTGGACGAGATTAAAGAGAAATTTGATTTCGCCAACAAATATAAGAGGAAAGCATCCAGGGTGAGTTGAACTAGTTTGTTATGTCGTTACAATGTCGTTACACAGTGTTGCAAGTGTTGTTACATTATACGAGTGTTAGTTGTTCCACTGCTGTCACAAAAACATGTACTCTGTATTGAACGTTTTTTCTCTTTTATTTTACTTGCGTTTTGTTTTGTCTTCTTGCAAATACACTATTATCTCGGACTAAGAGTCAAAGATTCGTATCTCGAGAACAGAATAGACTATTGGCGCAATGACTTGTCCCAGCCATGGGCTAGTTTAGACTGGAGGTGAGTCCTTCCAAGATTGGGTTACTCTCCACATATTGTTACTAATTGTCCACCAAGAACAGCTAAACGGCTCTGGTGGCAATACAACCATTATGTGCCCGTGAAACACTTCTGCGGGTGTCAACGGCTCAATGATATTGGCCTAACTGTAAATACAATCCCATTTACCAACAAATGGCCCAATAATGGTGTTACAACAACTATCGAAACCCATGTGATGTATAAGGTCGAGGAAATAATGTAATAATTTCTAAAGTTACAAAACACTGTTTGTAGGTGTATAGTTTAAACTCCCCTCTGTCCTGCACGCATCCCCCTCCCCCAGGTCTGCACACACCCCCCCAGGTCTCGAGGTGTGGGCTGCCGCTCGCTCATTCCGCACTTTGCTGTGTATTGTGGCTTACTGGCTGTGTTTGAGAAACAGGTCCTTCAAGGTGGATGTGTCACTGTGTCATTAACGAGGGGTTCATCCGTGCGTAGTGGCGTGGAGCTCCCATGAGGGTGGTTGGCGCGGCTGGATTTATTAGAGCACGGAGATATGTCAGTTGTCTGCCTCGACAGGCCATTACAGTAGCAGACGTCTACTTTTTCAACTGAATAACCAGTAGGCTACTACTACCCTTTTCATGTCTGTGTTTGTGGCAATGGGTTAGCCTGCTATATGCTAGTGGTATCAGATAAAGAACAGTCCTGTGCAACAGCCTGCGGCTATAGAACCCTGACCTGTTCACCGGACGTGCTACCTGTCCCAGACCTGCTGTATTCAACTCTCTAGAGACAGCAGGAGCGGTAGAGATACTCTTAATGATCGGCGATGAAAAGCCAACTGACATTTACTCCTGAGGTGCTGACTTGCTGCACCCTCGACAACTACTGTGATTATTATTATTTGACCCTGCTGGTCATTTATGAACATTTGGACATCTTGGCCATGTTCTGTTAAAATCTCCACCCGGCACAGCCAGAAGAGGACTGGCCACCCCCCATAGCCTGGTTCCTCTCTAGGTTTCTTCCCACGTTTTTGGCTTTTCTAGGGAGTTTTTCCTAGCCACCGTGCTTCTACACCTGTATTGCTTGCTGTTTGGGGTTTTAGGCTGGGTTCCTGTACAGAGCACTTTGAGATATCAGCTGATGTAGGAAGGGCTGTATAAATACATTTGATTTGATTTGAACAGGAAAATATCAAATATTACCATTTTTTAAAATCTCCAAATGCAGTGTTTCTTGAAATTTCAGAGCAGTTCTATTCTAATGAGAAGAGGGGGGGCATGCTAGCCATGATTTCTCTGGTGGATTCCCACAGCGCTTCCATGGCAGGCCATCAGATGAGCCCTAAATGATGTGGAGGGGAGTTTATCAAACATGCAAAAGGGGCTCAGTGTGGCCTCTCCTGTATGCCACCCAAGCTAACTTTTTTGAGGGTAATTGAGCTTTATGAACAGCATGGGGGCCTCTGGTGGCCTAACCCTGACTTTTACATTGGTGGCTAGGCTATAGCCTAGCGCTGCTACTACAGCAGACAGAGAGCCCTGAATCTAAATCCTATGGGGGGATTAGGTCTGTGCTTTGGGGAGGGCAGGCAGGCAAGCAGAGGGGGGATCAGTCCACCCCTTCCTCCACTCTTCCTCCAACTAAGACTGATAAAAGAGCCCCCTCCTCCACTCTTCCTCCAACTAAGACAGATAAAAGAGCCCCCTCCTCCACTCTTCCTCCAACTAAGACTGATAAAAGAGCCCCCTCCTCCACTCTTCCTCCAACTAAGACTGATAAAAGAGCCCCCTCCTCCACTCTTCCTCCAACTAAGACAGATAAAAGAGCCCCCTCCTCCACTCTTCCTCCAACTAAGACTGATAAAAGAGCCCTCTCCTCCACTCTTCCTCCAACTAAGACTGATAAAAGAGCCCTCTCCTCCACTCTTCCTCCAACTAAGACAGATAAAAGAGCCCTCTCCTCCACTCTTCCTCCAACTAAGACAGATAAAAGAGCCCTCTCCTCCACTCTTCCTCCAACTAAGACTGATAAAAGAGCCCCCTCCTTCACTCTTCCTCCAACTAAGACAGATAAAAGAGCCCTCTCCTCCACTCTTCCTCCAACTAAGACAGATAAAAGAGCCCCCTCCACAAATGAAAGGCAAGCATGGCCATTTGCATGAACTGTTACACATGAATAGAGTTGATGAAGCAGGGATAGGAGTATTGTGGTGGAAACATAATATGATCCCAACAAAGGAGAGCATTCACACACACACACACACACACACACACACACACACACACACACACACACACACACACACACACACACACACACACACACACACACACACACACTTCTTCCCTTCCCCCCAATGACCTCCTCCGTTGCCCCTCTCGGCATGAAAGGAGGGTGAAAGGAGAGTGGGTGATTATGTTAGGAGACTTTTCGGTGGGCCATACAAACAAAGTGGAAGTGTTTACCAACAGGACTCTCACAGTTCTCTAGCACAGCCTTTACCCTTCTGTTTGCCAGTGTGTCAACAGGGCCAGAGCCTTGTCATGCACGTGCTCTTGCCCCTGTATTTAGGTTTGAGTGGGGCGACCTAAAGGAATTTAAAGGCCTCTTCTATTTTTATATGGGCTCAAAAGACCCCTGTGTGTTAGTAATGGTTAATATATTCACTCTCCCAAGCCTAGTTTAAATCCACTCTTTATTTAGGATTTTTGTTTATTTCCCTCTGTTTTTTTTAAAGGAGGGCCTTAGTGAAGGCAATGCTACGGACATCATATTTGCAGAATTATGATCATATTGCTAAACTTCTCTCGCTATAGTAGCCTACAAGTCTCCCTTCAGCAACACATTTCACCTGGGGTGTTATCTTGAGATAGATGTCTTTCACAGAAGAGAAAGACTGGAGTGGTGCTTGACGACATATCGAGAGCATGTCACTACTGTGTTTTGTTAGCGAGGGGAACGGGTGGTTTTGTGGAGGTTTGTGAATGCAGCTAGCAGCCGTCTCACAGTCAGACACAGGAAGTGAGCTTGAAGGACTTCCTGTTCTCCAAGACTCTTTGCTTCTATGAGGTCATGGTGCTTGATAGAAGCAGTCTGTGCATTACACACACACACACACACACACACACACACACACACACACACACACACACACACACACACACACACACACACACACACACACACACACCACAAACTATTTGCAGCATACCTTCCTTATTGCAGCATACTTCCACCAATAAAAGTCTGTATTGTAATTTGCAGTAAAAGTGCATTATCCGTTTGAATCTGAGATGTGAGAGCGCAGGTGTCGACTGTGGGAGTGCAAACAACAGTGAATGAGCAAGTGAGTTAGTACAGGGAACTATTGAATGGTTTCAAAGGTTACCAGTAGGGTGTGGAGCAGGTGGCTAAGTCTCTTAAGTTCAACATGCCAATGCTGGTTTCTGGCTGGTACACATGTGGGTCGCAAACATAATCAGTGGCTTTCCACATCAGGAGGTTTTGATACGGATGGCAGCCGCAGATTTAGTAGCTCGCTAGGTTTTATTTCACCTCAAGACGGTGTGATTTATACACGCCCCATCTGTTGGGAGGAGATATGAATGAGAGAGGGAGAGAGAGAGAAGGGGACAGAATACATTTCCAGCCTCCAGTTGGGGCTTGGTTTATGCACAAGCAGTTTAGGTTTCCACCAACGACCATGTTTTGAAGCAGCAGCACCGGCTTTAGGTTGTGTAAGCTGAGAAAAGGGAAATATAAAAACCTTCAGACTCAGAGACTAACTTGAACCACGCTGTCAATGGTTGTCTCTGCCTGGTCCTTTACTGTAGCTGGCTGGCGTGGAAGGGCTTTCAGACACGGTTTGGGGTTTTGACAGAAGCCACATTGGGGAAGCCAGCAGACAAGACTAGTAGTTAGTCTAGGCTGGGAGCAAGAGAGTTTCGACAGACGTTGCATTCCAGACCCGCCACTCCCTGAGAGAGAGAGGGGGCGGACAAGCCCATAACACAAGCCAACCCTCCCGAATGGGCATGAATGAAGCATGTACCCACACCTGCCCAGCGCTGTTTAAATCAATCTTCCACTGCTCAGGCTCTTACCTCTCTTTCTTTCTTTTGTTTTCCCTCTGTGTTTCATTCTCACTCCGGAGTGGCGAGGAAGGCTTTTAGAGACATAGAGCAATTGTTAACTGAGGAGAGAGGCTGTGAAGGAGGTGCTGTGTTCGATGTTTCAATCTGTCATCTGAATGACGTTTATGAGGATGCTTTTCGTCTCCAGTTGCAATTTAGTTTGAAAATGTCAGAACCCTAAAACTAGTCTGAGTTTGTAGCCTCAAAAGGGTGGAGAAAGTGTAAGAAAGATGCCATTTTGTACAGTGCAAGCTAGGCAGCAGGCAGCCCCCCCCCCTCCCCACTTTCTCACTTTCTCTCTCTCTCTCTCTCTCTCTCTTCTCTCTCTTTCTCTCTCTCTCTCTCTCTCTCTCTCTCTCTCACTCTGCAGAGTCAGCCCTTTAGCAAGGTCTGGGGGCCTCGTTGTTTTCAAAAGTACTGCTCCCAAAGTGTGGCTGGGCTCCAGACCCCATTTCGCAGGGGCTGAAACTTCCCTTCCACTGCCCAAAAATGTCCCAGTGCACCTTGGGATATCTGGCCTCCAGCTGAAGGGGTCGCTTGTTGGAGGAGGAGGGGGTAGGAAGTGAACTCCCTGAGTGAATAGAGGCCATGTCCTGTTTCATATTCAAGGCATAGGCCTTCTGACAGAGAGCCATACCCTCGCTGCGGACAGTACAACAGCTGGTAGCCATGCATATCAATGGCCACAGAGAGAATATACCTCTTCACTGCTTTCAGGGGGTTTTACAGTTGTGAAAATGCAGCAACTGCAGCTGAATTAAAATACTCTATACAGCTCAATTACAGCTATGGACTGATAGTTTTGAGGTAGTGGTGATGATGTGGAATGATTTAAGAAGGACTTTTTTGCTTTGTATTGTCATGAGGGTTGTTGTGATGGCTGAGGAATCATCCAATGATTCCTGTGCTTGTGTCTGTGCATGGCAGAGAAAATGATCATATTCTCCAGAAGCATGGTCCAAGAGAAAGGAAGCCACTAATTCACTTAGGGTTTAGCTAAATGAGTCCGGCTCCAATCCAATCTCTATCTCTGCACAGGCAGACTGTGACTAGTCTGTGCCGTCTGGGTACAGAGTGAGAGAGAGAGAGAGAGAGAGAGAGAGTTGAGCCCTGCCTTGTTAGATCAACTTGACGGTTCTGAGGGATCAATGGGATATTGACAGCCGTGTCTTCCCCTGTCAAGGGCGGCTGAAGACACCATCACTCCTTCACCTCCGCTACACAACTAGAAGAGACACAGAGATGCCTGTCTTCTCGTCTGACCTCATATCAGTTCTGTCTATGTATATCTATGTATCTATCACACAGGGTGGTTGTGCAATGAACGTCTCGTCAATGAACGTCTTGTTGCATGATTGTTTAATTATTGTGTTTAGAGAAGCTGTATGCAGTAGAGGTGGACCGATTACGATTTTTCAACACCGATACCGATTATTGGAGGACAAAAAAAAACCCGATACCGATTAATCGGCCGATTTAAAAAAATAATTTGTAATAATGACAATTACAACAATACTGAATGAACACTTATTTTAACTTAATATAATACATCAATAAAAATCAATTTAGCCTCAAGTAAATAATGAAACATGTTCAATTTGGTTTAAATAATGCAAAAACAAAGTGTTGGAGAAGAAAGTAAAAGTGCAATATGTGCTATGTAAGAAAGCTAACGCTTTAGTTCCTTGCTCAGAACATGAGTACATATGAAAGCTGGTGGTTCCTTTTAACATGAGTCAATATTCCCAGGTAAGAAGTTTTAGGTTGTATTTATTATAGGAATTATAGGACTATTTCTTTCTACTTTGACTATTGGATGTTCTTATAGGCACTTTAGTATTGCCAGTGTAACAGTATAGCTTCCGTCCCTCTCCTCGCTCCTCCCTGGGCTCGAACCAGCAACACAACGACAACAGCCACCATCGAAGCAGCGTTACCCATGCAGAGCAAGGGGAACAACTACTAGAAGGCTCAGAGCGAGTGACATTTGAACCGCTATTAGCGCGCGCTAACTAGCTAGCCATTTCACTTCGGTTACACCAGCCTCATCTCAGGAGTTGATAGGCTTGAAGTCATAAACAGCGCAATGCAACATGGTCAACACGTCATCACAATACACATTATTACGAGAGGCAACCAGATGATCACAGGGGACACGCTTGACTGCGGAAAATCTTCAAAAAAGTGCGATAACAGCGAGGGAGAATAAATTAAATGCGCCGATTCCTTTTATTTCCACCCCTCCAGCAGCCATTTTAATTCACAGCCTTTTATAGATGCTCTATGCAGAAATCGCTCCGCCATTTCCTGGTTGCTAAAATACTAATAGTTCACCTAGTTTCAGTTTATGTGACAAAGCAAGCAATTATTGTGTCGCGAATCATTGTACCATCTAAAATATTGTATTTTCAGCTGTTTGAAGCTGGTGTACAAAACCCAAAGTAAAAGACCCCAAAATGAAACTTATGAATAGGAAGCATAGAAGTTAACACACCAAACTCAAATATAAATACAACATGTGAAGTGTTGGTCTCATATTTTCATGAGCTGAAATAAAAGTTCCCAGAAATTTTCCAGATGCGCAAAAAGCTTATTTCTTTAACATTTTGTGCACAAATTTGTTTACATCCCTGTTAGTGAGCATTTCTCCTTTGCCAAGATAATCCATCCACCTGACAGATGTGGCATATCAAGAAGCTAATTAAATAGCATGATCATTACACCGGTGCATCCTGTGCTAGGGATAATAAAAGGCCAGAAAATGTGCAGTTTTGTCACACAACACAATGCCACAGATGTCTCAATTTTTGTTGGAGTATGCAACTGCCATTCATCTGCCGCCATCACCTCATGTTTCAGCATGATAATGCACAGCCCCATGTCACAAGGATCTGTACACAATTCCTGGAAGCTGAAAATGTCCTAGTTCTTCCATAGCCTGCATAATCACCAGACATGTCACCCATTGAGCATGTTTGGGATGCTCTGGATCGACGTGTATGACAGCGTGTTCCAGTTCCTGCCAATATCCAGCAACTTCACATTGGAGAGTAGGAGGACAGCATTCCACAGGCCACAATCAACAGCCTGATCAACTCTATGAGAAGGAGATTTGTCAAGCTGCATCAGGCAAATGGTGGTCACACCAGATACTGACTGGATTTCTGATCCAGTATCTGTGACCAACAGATGCATATCAGTATTCCCAGTCATGTGAAATCTATAGATTAGGGCCTCATTTATTTCAATTGACTTATATTAATTGTAACTCAGTCAAATTTGAGAAATTGTGGCATGTTGCGTTTATATTTTTGTTCAGTATAGAATGAGAGAGCATGTTCGGGATGCTCTGGATCTACATGTATGGACAGCATGTTCCAGTTCCCACCAATATCCAGCAACTTCACACAGCCATCGAAGATGAGTGGTACAACATTCCACAGGCCACAATCAACAACCTGTTCAACTCCATGCAAAGGTCAGTCATGCTGCATGAGACACATGGTGTTCACACCAGATACTGACTGGTTTTCAGATCCACAAACCTACCTTTTTTTTCAACAGATGCACATCTGTATTCCCAGTCGTGTGAAATACATAGATTAGGGCCTAATGACCTGTAACTCAGTTAAATCTTTGAAGTTGTTGCATTTCTATTTTTGTTCAGTGTAGAACAGCTCTACCGCTTCTTACATTTACCGGACACTCGTACCCAGAGCGACTTACACTAGTGAGTTCATACATTTTCTTCATACTGGTCCCCCGTGGGAATTGAACCCACAACTCTGAAGTTGCAAGCACCGTGCTCTACCAACTAAGCCACACAGAACCTTTAGTCTTGGTTTCAATGAGAATGACAGATCTATAATTCGGTCGGGTCACCCCCAAAAAGTGACATATTGCGGCTTTAAAGTTAGTCTAACAAATCAGGACATCTGTCTATGTGAAAAGGCTGCTTGTTGGATAGACTTGACAAAACAACGGATCTAGAAGGGATCTAGGTTACGTTTGTTTATTTTTCAAATTGATTTTTTGTTTGTTGTTGCATTTTCTGTTTGATTGCGCAACTATGTATTCATATGGTTAGTACACAGGGCTGTAGTTCTGACACATGAAGCGTTATCTACAGAACTTACAGTATAATAATTAGTACATTATCATGTTAAGCTCCCAGGGATTTGGTGTTATTACTGTGGCTGCTCTCTCTGTTGGTCGACAGTTTGATTTCATGAGTCTTTATAGTATTCTGCCCTCGCTCCTCAGTGAGCTTTTCTAGAAGCTCACACTGTCTGCCACCCCTCCTCCACACACACGGAAAGGGGATATCCGGGGGGACGTGTTTAAGCGGCAGAGGCCAAGAGGGCTGGAGAGTGCATTAATATACCTGACTGCCTGAGTGACTGGGGTGCAGTGAACAGGGCCGGGTGTGCTGTGTCGCTCGGAAGGAAAAATGGAAGGGGAGAGAGGAGGAGAGGAGGAGAGGGGGAGGAGGAGGAGGAGAGGGGGAGGAGGAGAGGAGGAGGAGGAGGAGGGGAGGAGGAGGAGGAGGAGGAGGGGGAGAGAATACAGGGGAGGTCCCTGTAAATGTTAATGTCCACGGGTATCCCTCCTCTCCCCAAAGTGAAAGTAGTGCCAGCAGATGACCCCGGCTACTGATTTTGGTTTCTCTCGCACACAACCCCATGACTTCTTCTTGGTGTGTTTTTTTATCAGTCCAGCACTTTTGATGCAAACGATAATGTGCCGTTATTTTGTTGCAAGCTATTTATTATTGATGGCCGATTACCATAGGTAGCAAGGACCTCCTTGCTTATTTAATGAGATAGCAGAATGACTTGGGGTTTGAAATATTCATAGACACATTGCTCTGCCATACAAACCACCGACTGCAGCCTTGTCCAATCGCCTCAGAGCTTCTACAGCCATCAGCCAATCAATGAACATCTGATGTAGTGTTATTGTTGGTGTAATGAAGCATGTATATGTCCGACATGAAAATCTAAGTCAAACCAAAAGCATTGATAACCAACAGTACTTGATTCTGAATGGAATGCCCTATAATAATATTAGTGTTAAGCCAGACAGGGAAGTCTCATCAAGTATTTTTGTGTGCACGATAAACATCCAAGTCTATTTCTGTTTTCTCCCAGTCGACAATCATCCCCCTCTTTGGAGTGGATGCTGTTTATTTTGACTCGTGGCCTATCGCAGTATATCACGAGGCTAAAAACGAGTGGCCGGCGTTCTCGCACGTCTGTGTGTGTGTGTGTGTGTGTGTGTGTGTGTGTGTGTAGATAAAGATAGACACAGTGTTTGGCGAGCCGCGGTGGTACAGTAGTAGCATGTCCGGTATGCAGCTCTCTCTCTCTCTCGTCAAGGAGTGGCCCATTTACAGGCACTGTCTTGTCATTGGCACACACTGGCACGCAGACACATCCCCCTGCCCTAAGCACCCACTATGAATGACTCAATTGTAAGACAAGACT
>NC_088402.1:85743341-85775841 GCF_034236695.1 Oncorhynchus nerka
GCTCTTCTCTTCCTAGAGCTTCACTTCTATCAGCCGTTGTTGTGGCAGTCTCGTGTAGGGCTCATGAAGTAGACATCATTCTTGTCATTCTTGTTGACTGCCCAGCACCCAAAGGGTCTGCAACTGTAGTACTTCACATTTCGTGGCAGTCCTGTCCAAGGAAAGGGTGAGTCTGGACCCTTGAAGCTAAGCTAAGACCCTTCTGCCTAGCTAAAGTGCCAAGAAGGCATAGGCCTACATGCAAAGAGTTGGAGTAGACTGACACTGTTGCTCCATTTAACGTTCATTTAATCTTACTGTATATATCTTATAGAATATCTTACAGAGACACGATGTAGACAGCTACAATGTAGCATACCCTCCCTTTTTTATATAGAATAAAAAGGAAAGCAACATTTCCTCAGAAACATTGAATGTGTGGCTGTTTACTTTTGGCCAGTGTGGGAACTGTGTGGTGTCTCTTGTGTGGAGAGAGAGGGCAGGGCAGAGATATCAATCAGTAAACATCTGTGATCTTTGCTTTGTTTAGTCTACTGACTCACTGCGATGTCTGCCTGCTCACTGCGATGTCTGCCTGCTCACTGCGATGTCTGCCTGCTCACTGCCCGGGTTAATCTCGCACAAGATGAATCCGATTGGAGATGGACTTAATTGCCCTATCGATCCAACAAAGCACTTGTTCTGAACTTTGACCTGCGACTATGAATCACCACAGCTGTGCTACGTTTTGTAACATATGGAAAGATGCATATTCCTGTCTGAAATCCAAGCCTCCTCAGTTATAACCCTAGTACAGGCTACTATCCACTCTAGTTGTCAGCAGTATACATGTACTACCTATCCATATCATGTATCATGCTATACACCGACCCAACAAAATACTTGTTACGTTTTATTGGGCAGTTTTTGGTCATTTATACCCATTCTAGATTTAAGATATTATTTTTTTCCCAAAACAAATATTAGATGTAGGACTTGGACTCCAAGTGTATAGTTAGAAATGTAGAAAACGTATTGGATGTCAAAGGTCATCAATGTAAGGGAATGGGGAGGGTAGTGTGTCATCAACGTAAGGGAATTGGGGAGGGTAGTGTGTCATCAACATAAGGGAATTGGGAGGGTAGTGTGTCATCAACGTAAGGGAATTGGGGAGAGTAGTGTGTCATCAACATAAGGGAATTGGGAGGGTAGTGTGTCATCAACATAAGGGAATTGGGAGGGTAGTGTGTCATCAACATAAGGGAATTGGGGAGGGTAGTGTGTCATCAACATAAGGGAATTGGGAGGGTAGTGTGTCATCAACATAAGGGAATTGGGAGGGTAGTGTGTCATCAACATAAGGGAATTGGGAGGGTAGTGTGTCATCAACATAAGGGAATTGGGGAGGGTAGTGTGTCATCAACATAAGGGAATTGGGGAGGGTAGTGTGTCATCAACATAAAGGGAATTGGGGAATTGGGGAGGGTAGTGTGTCATCAACATAAGGGAATTGGGAGGGTAGTGTGTCATCAACATAAGAATTGGGAGGAATCAACATGGGAATTGGGAGTGTGTCATCAACATAAGGGAATTGGGAGGGTAGTGTGTCATCAACATAAGGGAATTGGGAGGGTAGTGTGTCATCAACATAAGGGAATTGGGAGGGTAGTGTGTCATCAACATAAGGGAATTGGGAGGGTAGTGTGTCATCAACATAAGGGAATTGGGAGGGTAGTGTGTCATCAACATAAGGGAATTGGGGAGGGTAGTGTGTCATCAACATAAGGGAATTGGGGAGGGTAGTGTGTCATCAACATAAGGGAATTGGGAGGGTAGTGTGTCATCAACATAAGGGAATTGCTTAACTTTGAACCTAAATCCAATGTCATGGTGATATTTTTTGTTGATTTCATGGTAAATGCACGTTAGTTGACAACTCAACCAAACGTAAACATAGACGTTGAACTGACGTCTGTAACCAGTGGGAAGTTGCAGTTAGACGGGGGTTAGAGGAGAGAGACAGAGAAAGAGAGAGAGACTGAGAGAGAGAAGGGGGTTAGAGGGGAGAGAAAGAGAGAGAGAGACATAGAGAGAGAGACTGAGAGAGAGAGAAAGGGGTTAGGGGGGAGAGGGAGAGACGGAGAAAGAGAAAGAGACTGAGAGAGAGAAGGGGGTTAGAGGAGAGAGACAGAGAGAGAGAGAGAGACTGAGCGAGAGAAGGGGGTTAGAGGGGAGAGACAGAGAAAGAGAGAGACAGAGAGAGAGAAGGGGGTTAGAGGGGAGAGACAGAGAAAGAGAGACATAGAGAGAGAGACTGAGAGAGAGAGAAAGGGGTTAGGGGGAGAGGGAGAGACGGAGAAAGAGAAAGAGACTGAGAGAGAGAAGGGGGTTAGAGGAGAGAGACAGAGAGAGAGAGAGACTGAGCGAGAGAAGGGGGTTAGAGGGGAGAGACAGAGAAAGAGAGAGACAGAGAGAGAGAGAAGGGGGTTAGAGGGGAGAGACAGAGAAAGAGAGAGAGAGACAGAGAGACTGAGAGAGAGAAGGGGGTTAGGGGAGAGACAGAAAGAGAGAGAGACAGAGAGAGAGAAGAATGGGGTTAGAGGGGAGAGACAGAGAAAGAGAGAGAGAAGGGGTTAGGGGGAAAGACAGAGAAAGAGAGAGAGAGAAGGTTGTTAGGGGGGAGAGAGAGAGACAGAGAAAAGAGAGAGAGAGAGAGAGAGAGAAGGGGTTAGAGGAGAGAGACAGAGAAAGAGAGAGAGACAGAGAGTTAGAAGGGGGTTAGGGGGAGAGAAAGAGAGAGAGAGAGACTGAGAGAGAGAAGGGGGTTAGAGGGGAGAGACAGAGAAAGAGAGAGACAGAGAGAGAGAAGGGGGTTAGAGGGGAGAGACAGAGAAAGAGAGACATAGAGAGAGAGACTGAGAGAGAGAGAAAGGGGTTAGGGGGAGAGGGAGAGACGGAGAAAGAGAAAGAGACTGAGAGAGAGAAGGGGGTTAGAGGAGAGAGACAGAGAGAGAGAGAGAGACTGAGAGAGAGAAGGGGGTTAGAGGGGAGAGACAGAGAAAGAGAGAGAGAGAAGGGGGTTAGAGGGGAGAGACAGAGAAAGAGAGAGAGAGACAGAGAGACTGAGAGAGAGAGAAGGGGTTAGGGGGAGAGACAGAGAAAGAGAGAGAGACAGAGAGAGAGAAGAATGGGGTTAGAGGGGAGAGACAGAGAAAGAGAGAGAGAAGGGGTTAGGGGGAGAGACAGAGAAAGAGAGAGAGAGAGAGAGAAGGTTGTTAGGGGGAGAGAGAGAGACAGAGAAAGAGAGAGAGAGAGAGAGAAGGGGGTTAGAGGAGAGAGACAGAGAAAGAGAGAGAGACTGAGAGAGTTAGAAGGGGTTAGGGGAAGAGAGAGAGTGAGAGAGAGAGAAGGGGGTTAGGGGGAGAGAGAGAGAGACAGAGAAAGAGAGAGAGAGAGAAGGGGGTTAGAGGAGAGAGACAGAGAAAGAGAGAGAGACAAAGAGTTAGAAGGGGGTTAGAGGGGAGAGAAAGAGAGAGAGAGAGACAGAGAGAGAGAGACTGAGAGAGAGAAGGGGGTTAGAGGGGAGAGACAGAGAAAAGAGAGAGACAGAGAGAGAGAAGGGGGTTAAAGGGGGAGAGACAGAGAAAGAGAGACATAGAGAGAGACTGAGAGAGAGAGAAAGGGGTTAGGGGGAGAGGGAGAGACAGAGAAAGAGAAAGAGACTGAGAGAGAGAAGGGGGTTAGAGGAGAGAGACAGAGAAAAGAGAGAGAAGGGGTTAGAGGAGAGAGACAGAGAAAGAGAGAGAGAGACAGAGAGAGAAGGGGGTTAGAGGGGAGAGACAGAGAAAGAGAGAGAGAGAGACAGAGAGAGAGAAAAGGGGGTTAGAGGGGAGAGACAGAGAAAGAGAGAGAGAGACAGACTGAGAGAGAGAGAGAAGGGGGTTAGGGGAGAGACAGAGAAAGAGAGAGAGACATAGAGAGAGAATGGGGTTAGAGGGGAGAGACAGAGAAAGAGAGAGAGAAGGGGGTTAGGGGGGAGAGACAGAGAAAGAGAGAGAGAGAAGGTTGTTAGGGGGGAGAGAGAGACAGAGAGAGAGAGAGAGAGAGAAGAGAGGAGAGAGACAGAGAAAGAGAGAGAGACTGAGAGAGTTAGAAGGGGTTAGGGGGAGAGAGAGAGTGAGAGGGGTTAGGGGGAGGACAGGGAGAGAGAGAGAGAGAGAGAGAGAGAGAGAGAGAGAGAGAGAGAGAGAGAGAGAAGGGGTTAGAGGAGAGAGACAGAAAGAGAGAGAGACTGAGAGAGTTAGAAGGGGGTTAGGGGAGAGAGAGAGGAGAGAGAGAGAGAGAGAGAAGGGGGTTAGGGGGAGAGAGAGAGTGAGAGAGAGAGAGACAGAGGAGGGGGGGTTAGAGGTGAGAGCTAGAGACAGAAGGGTGGTATTGTGCTGTTGGTGGCTCACCCAGGGGATCAGAGATCAAATCCCAGTCTCAGGACACTCTTCCCTTCAGTCTGCCAGGAGTCACTGAACACACACTGGAACTAGTGAGCAAATAGTTGGAATTTACACTGATAGCAAGGTTGGCTCAGTTTAGACTAATTAGAAAGTAAGGTAGTTCAATTTAGACTGATTAGAAAGCAAGGTTGGCTCAGTTTAGACTGATTAGAAAGCAAGGTTGGCTCAGTTTAGACTGATTAGAAAGCAAGGTTGGCTCAGTTTAGACTAATTAGAAAGTAAGGTAGTTCAATTTAGACTGATTAGAAAGCAAGGTTGGCTCAGTTTAGACTGATTAGAAAGCAAGGTTGGCTCAGTTTAGACTGATTAGAAAGCAAGGTTGGCTCAGTTTAGACTGATTAGAAAGCAAGGTTGGCTCAGTTTAGACTGATTAGAAAGCAAGGTTGGCTCAGTTTAGACTGATTAGAAGGCACGGTTGGCTCAGTTTAGACTGATTAGAAAGCATGGGTTGGCTCAGTTTAGACTGATTAGAAAGCTTGGGTTGGCTCAGTTTAGACTGATTAGAAAGCATGGGTTGGCTCAGTTTAGACTGGAGTTAAAGGCTTTTTGGCTTTTTTTTGTTTAGGCTGCATCTAGCCGACTGAGACAGCAACAGAAACAAACTCGGCAGCCAGCCACACCTTGGCAGATTTTTCCTGGCCCTGCCCCCAGATCAGTTTACGCCTCAGGAATGAAGTGTTGGAAACAATGACTTATAATGTCATTAACATCCTTCCTGCAGCCTCTTCCCCCACCTCCAATCATCCATCCTGCAGCCTCTTCCTCCACCTCCAATCATCCTTCCTGCAGCCTCTTCCTCCACCTCCAATCATCCATCCTGCAGCCTCTTCCTCCACCTCCAATCATCCTTCCTGCAGCCTCTTCCCCCACCTCCAATCATCCTTATTGCAGCCTCTTCCCCCACCTCCAATCATCCTTCCTGTAGCCTCTTCCTCCACCTCCAATCATCCTTCCTGCAGCCTCTTCCTCCACCTCCAATCATCCTTCCTGTAGCCTCTTCCTCCACCTCCAATCATCCTTCCTGTAGCCTCTTCCTCCACCTCCAATCATCCTTCCTGTAGCCTCTTCCTCCACCTCCAATCATCCTTCCTGTACCCTCTTCCTCCACCTCCAATCATCCTTCCTGTAGCCTCTTCCTCCACCTCCAATCATCCTTCCTGTAGCCTCTTCCTCCACCTCCAATCATCCTTCCTGCAGCCTCTTCCTCTACCTCCAATCATCCTTCCTGTAGCCTCTTCCTCCACCTCCAATCATCCTTCCTGCAGCCTCTTCCTCCACCTCCATTCATCCTTCCTGCAGCCTCTTCCCCCACCTCCAATCATCCATCCTGCAGCCTCTTCCTCTACCTCCAATCATCCTTCCTGCAGCCTCTTCCCCCACCTCCAATCATCCTTCCTGCAGCCTCTTCCTCCACCTCCACCTCCAATCATCCATCCTGCAGCCTCTTCCTCCACCTCCAATCATCCTTCCTGTAGCCTCTTCCTCCACCTCCACCTCCAATCATCCATCCTGCAGCCTCTTCCTCTACCTCCAATCATCCTTCCTGCAGCCTCTTCCTCCACCTCCACCTCCAATCATCCATCCTGCAGCCTCTTCCTCCACCTCCAATCATCCTTCCTGTAGCCTCTTCCTCCACCTCCAATCATCCTTCCTGTAGCCTCTTCCTCCACCTCCAATCATCCTTCCTGTAGCCTCTTCCTCCACCTCCAATCATCCTTCCTGTAGCCTCTTCCTCCACCTCCAATCATCCTTCCTGTAGCCTCTTCCTCCACCTCCAATCATCCCTCCTGCAGCCTCTTCCTCCACCTCCAATCATCCATCCTGCAGCCTCTTCCCCCACCTCCAATCAACCCTCCTGCAGTCTCTTCTTCCACCTCCATTCATCCTTCCTGCAGCCTCTTCCCCCACCTCCAATCATCCATCCTGCAGCCTCTTCCCCCACCTCCATTCATCCTTCCTGCAGCCTCTTCCCCCACCTCCATTCATCCTTCCTGCAGCCTCTTCCCCCACCTCCAATCATCCTTCCTGCAGCCTCTTCCTCCAACTCCAATCATCCTTCCTGTAGCCTCTTTCTCCACCTCCAGTCATCCTTCCTGCAGCCTCTTCCTCCACCTCCAAGTCATTGATCTCTTCAATTAATTCCATTCCAGCACATTCTGGTACACAACTCCCTCATTCTTTCATTTTTTCTTTCTTTCATTCTTTCAGTCTTTCTTTCTTTCCTCATCCCTCGGTTCTTGCTCTCTTCCTCTCTAGACTTGAGAGAAACCCATTGATTTCAAGCCCCCTCTGCACGCACACACACACACACACACACACACACACACACACACACACACACACACACACACACACACACACACACACACACACACACACACACACACACACACACACACACACACACACACACAAATAGATGCAGGCATGCACACACACCCTCCAGTCAAACACACTCACCACCATTGACACAAACACTCATAGCCATAGACTTAGGTACATACATTCATGTACACACAGTCAAACATCCTCACATGCTATTTACACACACTTACACTCCCCCAGGGCAGACAATGGGTCTCTTGAAGCCCTTGTAATTCATGTAATTGTAGATGTGCAGACAGGGAAATGTGTGTGTGTAACAGCCTCCTCAGTGTAAAGTCTACCCAGGAGTACAAAGGCATTATTTCCCTGCTTCAGCCCCTCTCCCTGCCTGTTCATCAAAGGGGAGACTGTCAAGGCTATCTTCAGCAGTAGGACATCTGTTAATATAAAGCATACCGCCATTTATATCCGTCGCTGTCAATCTCTCTCCACATGCGTGTGTTGTGGGGTGTGTGTGGGGTGCCTGTGGGGGCGGGGTGGTGGTAATTCTTATTCTGTCTCCTGTGACCTCTACCCCCTTCACTCGGCTCATCTGGTTGCCCTGTTTAATTATCTTCATGCAAACGCACACGCACACACGCACGCACACACACACGCACGCACGCACGCACACACACACACACACACACACACACACACACACACAAATAGGTCAGGCCTTACGCTGAACCTTGGCCTCTGAAACACACAGACCCACCCAGAGAATGATGGAAACCTCCCTCCCTCGTTCCTTTTCTCCTTTCCATCCCCCTCTCCTGACTTGACCACTTGGGTCTTTTGCACGGCTCTGTATGAAACAGACTCCTTTGTGTGTGTGTGTGTGTGTGTGTGTGTGTATTTGGTCTGTACAGCAGCCACTCTTTCACAAACAGCCCAACAGATAGGCCTGCATGCTGCCGATACAAATGACTGAACTCTTTGTCCGTCAGAGTTTGTTGGACGGTCACAAAAGGAGGGAAAATTCTTGGCCCCGCTTCTTGCCCGAGACTTTATTTATTTTACATTTGGAAATCCAATCGTCTGTATTTTGTGGTAGGAATGATACCTTAGCGAGGTACGTTTTCATAGGAGCGAGGGAGAGAGAGGCTTGGGGTTTTGTACATGTTGGACTTTCCAGTCACCGGCCAAGCCGGACGGTATTATTCTAAGAGAAAATGAGACACGGGGCGAGTGTTTAGTCTTTACCGAAGGACAGAGGGAGAGGTGTTGTGTCTCACGCACATACACACGCACGCACGCATGCACACACAGACACACACACACACACACACACACACACACACACACACACACACACACACACACACACACACACACACACACACACACACACACACACACACACACACACACAGGGATACTGCTATGCCTTTTCTTCAAGCTCTCAGCAATTCACCCTGCGGAACTACAGCGCTAGCAGAGAAGCTAGCCCACTGGCTTTATTTCAGTGCTTATCCTTATTTCAGTGCTTATCCTATGTTAAATTCTAAAAGTGCTAGGCTACGTGCTAATTTATTTCAGTGCTTATCCTATGCAAAATGCTAACAGTGCTAGGCCACATGATAAACCCTGGGCACTTTTGTGGCTAATGCCGTTCCAGAACGAACCAACAGCGGCAAGCTAAAAGAGAGTGAGCATGAAATGGAAGGAAGGATGGATAGATGGAGGGTTGGATGGATGGATGGTCCCCTCCCTCCTCAGTGCAGCGGTAATGAAATGATAGATACCCAAAGCGAGCGGGCCAGAAGGATGACCTCACAGACACCTAATCGCCGCGGAGGGAGAACTCAGTTGCTAATGTGACCATTAGCATTCTCCTCCGCCGGAAAAACTAACGCAGTGAGGGGAGGGAGAAAAGACTGATGAAGAATGGAACAAACAGAACACATCTCCTCCTTCTTCATTTTTGGCCCCATTTGACGACATTAATGCCGACAAACTCCTGAATCGAACACTCCACTCTTGTGATGTTGTTTGGTGGAGACTGATTTTCATTTGTATCAAGCTCTGGGTGAATGGAGTTAGCTTGGTTACTTCAATGCTACGTTTTTGGGGGACTTTTATTGAATGAAGTTAACTTCAACGCTACGCTAGCTGGTTGTGTGTATTTTGGTACGTTCCACCTGCAGGGATGTCAAATGCCATTGTTGTTTTATTCCTCATGCCCGTGTGCCAGGCCGGGCAGAAGTTCAAAGGTCATGGAGGTTGCTGATGCCAGAGTTTGCTTCGGTGGAGTGTCCCAGCTACCCCGTGTCCCCCTGCCCCCAAACAGTGGGCCGCCTGTGTGGGCGTGTCATGTGACCTGAGTGGGGTGATCGGCCAGTGGACTAACAGCAGCAGGGCCAGGCGGGGACTAACGGTCCTTTAAAAAGAGACAGAGCACACGCTTTGTCACTGCCGCATAACCCCCAACACACACACATACACACACAAAATGACTGGTGACTAGGTGGATGTGGAAAAGAGAGGGAGAGAGTTGCTGATCCCCACCCCCACACACCAAAGACCCCATGCACCTTAACGCTCACATGCTGAAATGCGACACTCCCCCCCTACTTCCTCCTCCTGTCTGACTAAGCAGAGTCAGGTTCAATAAGTCGGTGCTGCTGCTAGTCTGTGGTGTCTCACTGTCACTCTTCCCCCTTCCTGGCAGCTACTAGTCTGTGGTGTCTCACTGTCACTCTTCCCCCTTCCTGGCAGCTGCTAGTCTGTGGTGTCTCACTGTCTCTCTTCCCCTTTCCTGGCAGCTGCTAGTCTGTGGTGTCTCACTGTCTCTCTTCCTCATTCCTGGCAGCTGCTAGTCTGTGGTGTCTCACTGTCTCTCTTCCCCCTTCCTGGCAGCTACTAGTCTGTGATGTCTCACTGTCACTCTTCCCCCTTCCTGGCAGCTGCTAGTCTGTGGTGTCTCACTGTCACTCTTCCCCATTCCTGGCAGCTGCTAGTCTGTGGTGTCTCACTGTCACTCTTTCCCCTTCCTGGCAGCCACTAGTCTGTGTCTCACTGTCATCTCACTGTCACTCTTCTGTGATGTCTCACTGTCCCTTCCTGGCAGCCACTAGTCTGTGGTATCTCACTGTCACTCTTCCCCCATCCTGGCAGCCACTAGTCTGTGATATCTCACTGTCACTCTTCCCCCTTCCTGGCAGCCACTAGTCTGTGGTATCTCACTGTCACTCTTCCCCCTTCCTGGCAGCCACTAGTCTGTGGTATCTCACTGTCACTCTTCCCCCTTCCTGGCAGCCACTAGTCTGTGATGTCTCACTGTCACTCTTTCCCCTTCCTGGCAGCTACTAGTCTGTGGTGTCTCACTGTTTCTCTTCCCCCTTCCTGGCAGCTACTAGTCTGTGGTGTCTCACTGTCACTCTTCCCTCTTCCTGGCAGCTACTAGTCTGTGGTGTCTCACTGTCTCTCTTCCCCTTTCCTGGCAGCTACTAGTCTGTGGTGTCTCACTGTCACTCTTCCCCCTTCCTGGCAGCTACTCGTCTGTGATGTCTCACTGTCACTCTTCCCCCTTCCTGGCAGCTGCTAGTCTGTGGTGTCTCACTGTCACTCTTCCCCCTTCCTGGCAGCTACTAGTGTGTGGTGTCTCACTGTCACTCTTCCCCCTTCCTGGCAGCTACTAGTCTGTGATGTCTCACTCTCACTCTTCCCCCTCCCTGGCAGCTGCTAGTCTGTGGTGTCTCACTGTCACTCTTTCCCCTTCCTGGCAGCTGCTAGTCTGTGGTGTCTCACTGTCTCTCTTCCCCTTCCTGGCAGCTACTAGTCTGTGGTGTCTCACTGTCACTCTCACTTTCCCTTCCTGGCAGCTGCTAGTCTGTGGTGTCTCACTGTCTCTCTTCCCCTTCCTGGCAGCTACTAGTCTGTGGTGTCTCACTGTCACTCTTCCCCTTCCCCTTCCTGGCAGCTGCTAGTCTGTGGTGTCTCACTGTCACTCTTCCCCTTCCTGGCAGCTGCTAGTCTGTGGTGTCTCACTGTCACTCTTCCCCCTTCCTGGCAGCTGCTAGTCTGTGGTGTTTCACTGTCTCTCTTCCCCTTCCTGGCAGCTGCTAGTCTGTGGTGTCTCACTGTGTGGTGTCTCACTTCCCCTTCCTGGCAGCTGCTAGTCTGTGGTGTCTCACTGTCACTCTTCCCCATTCCTGGCAGCTGCTCAGTCTGTGGTGTCTCACTGTCTCTCTTCCCCCTTCCTGGCAGCTACTAGTCTGTGGTGTCTCACTGTCTCTCTTCCCCCTTCCTGGCACCTACTAGTCTGTGGTGTCTCACTGTCACTCTTCCCCATTCCTGGCAGCTGCTAGTCTGTTGTGTCTCACTGTCTCTCTTCCCCCTTCCTGGCTGCCTCTAGTCTGTGGTGTCTCACTGTCACTCTTCCCCCTTCCTGGCAGCTGCTAGTCTGTGGTGTCTCACTGTCACTCTTCCCCATTCCTGGCAGCTGCTAGTCTGTGGTGTCTCACTGTCTCTCTTCCCAATTCCTGGCTGCCACTAGTCTGTGGTGTCTCACTGTCTCTCTTCCCCCTTCCTGGCACCTACTAGTCTGTGGTGTCTCACTGTCACTCTTCCCCATTCCTGGCAGCTGCTAGTCTGTGGTGTCTCACTGTCACTCTTCCCCTTCCTGGCAGCTGTCTGGTGTCTGTGGTGTCTCACTGTCACTCTTCCCCTTCCTGGCAGCTAGCTAGTCTGTGGTGTCTCACTGTCACTCTTCCTGGCAGCCCTTCCTGGCAGCTGCTAGTCTGTGGTGTCTCACTGTCACTCTTATCCTCACTGTCACTCTTCCCCATTCCCTTCCTGGCAGCTGCTAGTCTGTGGTGTCTCACTGTCACTCTTCCCCCTTCCTGGCAGCTGCTAGTCTGTGGTGTCTCACTGTCTCTCTTCCCCCTTCCTGGCAGCTACTAGTCTGTCATGTCTCACTGTCACTCTTCCCCCTTCCTGGCAGCTGCTAGTCTGTGGTATCTCACTGTCACTCTTTCCCCTTCCTGGCAGCTACTAGTCTGTGATGTCTCACTGTCTCTCTTCCCCCTTCCTGGCAGCTACTAGTCTGTGGTGTCTCACTGTCACTCTTCCCCCTTCCTGGCAGCTGCTAGTCTGTGGTGTCTCACTGTCTCTCTTCCCCCTTCCTGGCAGCTACTAGTCTGTGGTGTCTCACTGTCACTCTTCCCCCTTCCTGGCAGCTGCTAGGCTGTGGTGTCTCACTGTCTCTCTTCCCCCTTCCTGGCAGCTGCTAGTCTGTGGTGTCTCACTGTCACTCTTCCCCCTTCCTGGCAGCTGCTAGTCTGTGGTGTCTCACTGTCTCTCTTCCCCCTTCCTGGCAGCTACTAGTCTGTGGTGTCTCACTGTCACTCTTCCCCCTTCCTGGCAGCTGCTAGTCTGTGGTGTCTCACTGTCTCTCTTCCCCCTTCCTGGCAGCTGCTAGTCTGTGGTGTCTCACTGTCACTCTTCCCCCTTCCTGGCAGCTGCTAGTCTGTGGTGTCTCACTGTCACTCTTCCCCATTCCTGGCAGCTGCTATTCTGTGGTGTCTCACTGTCTCTCTTCCCAATTCCTGGCACCTACTAGTCTGTGGTGTCTCACTGTCACTCTTCCCCCTTCCTGGCAGCTGCTAGTCTGTGGTGTCTCACTGTCACTCTTCCCCATTCCTGGCAGCTGCTAGTCTGTGGTGTCTCACTGTCTCTCTTCCCCCTTCCTGGCAGCTACTAGTCTGTGGTGTCTCACTGTCACTCTTCCCCCTTCCTGGCAGCTGCTAGTCTGTGGTGTCTCACTGTCACTCTTCCCCATTCCTGGCAGCTGCTAGTCTGTGGTGTCTCACTGTCACTCTTCCCCCTTCCTGGCAGCTGCTAGTCTGTGGTGTTTCACTGTCTCTCTTCCCCCTTCCTGGCAGCTGCTAGTCTGTGGTGTCTCACTGTCACTCTCCCCCCTTCCTGGCAGCTGCTAGTCTGTGGTGTCTCACTGTCACTCTTCCCCATTCCTGGCAGCTGCTAGTCTGTGGTGTCTCACTGTCTCTCTTCCCCCTTCCTGGCTGCCACTAGTCTGTGGTGTCTCACTGTCTCTCTTCCCCCTTCCTGGCACCTACTAGTCTGTGGTGTCTCACTGTCTCTCTTCCCAATTCCTGGCTGCCACTAGTCTGTGGTGTCTCACTGTCTCTCTTCCCCCTTCCTGGCACCTACTAGTCTGTGGTGTCTCACTGTCACTCTTCCCCATTCCTGGCAGCTGCTAGTCTGTGGTGTCTCACTGTCACTCTTCCCCATTCCTGGCAGCTGCTAGTCTGTGGTGTCTCACTGTCACTCTTCCCCCTTCCTGGCAGCTGCTAGTCTGTAGTGTCTCACTGTCACTCTTCCCCATTCCTGTCAGCTGCTAGTCTGTGGTGTCTCACTGTCACTCTTCCCCCTTCCTGGCAGCTGCTAGTCTGTGGTGTCTCACTGTCTCTCTTCCCCCTTCCTGGCAGCTGCTAGTCTGTGGTGTCTCACTGTCACTCTTCCCCCTTCCTGGCAGCTGCTAGTCTGTGGTGTCTCACTGTCTCTCTTCCCCCTTCCTGGCTGCCACTAGTCTGTGGTGTCTCACTGTCTCTCTTCCCCCTTCCTGGCACCTACTAGTCTGTGGTGTCTCACTGTCACTCTTCCCCATTCCTGGCATTGCTAGTCTGTGGTGTCTCACTGTCTCTCTTCCCCCTTCCTGGCTGCCACTAGTCTGTGGTGTCTCACTGTCACTCTTCCCCATTCCTGGCAGCTGCTAGTCTGTGGTGTCTCACTGTCTCTCTTCCCCCTTCCTGGCTGCCACTAGTCTGTGGTGTCTCACTGTCTCTCTTCCCCCTTCCTGGCACCTACTAGTCTGCGGTGTCTCACTGTCTCTCTTCCCCTTCCTGGCAGCTGCTAGTCTGTGGTGTCTCACTGTCTCTCTTCCCCTTTCCTGGCAGCTGCTAGTCTGTGGTGTCTCACTGTCTCTCTTCCCCCTTCCTGGCAGCTGCTAGTCTGTGGTGTCTCACTGTCTCTCTTCCCCCTTCCTGGCAGCTGCTAGTCTGTGGTGTCTCACTGTCTCTCTTCCCCCTTCCTGGCAGCGGGGGAACGGAGACGCTGGTTTTGATGTAACACCACAGCGATTTCCTGTGCGACTGTGATACACCCAGGGTTGTTGTGACTCTGCTTTTGACAGTCACTCAGGGAGTGTCACTTCTCCTGCGTTTCATCAACTGTCTTCAACTGTCTACTAGCTACTCCAAGCTTGGTGTGTTCCCAGGCAAGCTGGATTGTGAGTAAAGCATAGGCCTGTCACACATCTCTAGACTACAGGACATAGTACTAGAGGCCTCAATCGTTCATCGAATGTTACCCAGATATTATTGTTCTTCAATTTGCCCCTCCTCTTGTTTCTCTCATTTCCCCCCTCCCTTCTCTCTCATTCTCTCTCTTTTTCCATCCTCTCTCTCTCTCTACCCCATTCCCCCTCTCCTCCCTGTTGATACTTGGCCACTCTGAGCCCTTGTGATCTTGCCTTTGTGCTAAGACCCTCTCCCTCCCAGGGTTCAACTCATTTGGAACAAAATGTCCGGGGCTGAGGTGGAAAGGGCCAGCATGTGCTGGTCACCCCGGCTTGTTTGAGGCTCCCCAACACCCGGCCTACTAAAGCACCTTTGTACCTGGCCTCACAAAGATAGCCCTCCCAAAACAAAACAAACATCAGGGTTTTTAGCCAGGGTGCCTGCCTGCCTGCGCAACAGGACTGTCAAAGTTACAATTAAAACTGTAAATAGTAAGAGGTTGCTGGAGAAAGGACTGTTTCCCTGTTCCCCTCATGACCTACTAAGTCATGATGACCAAGCAACAGGGCAAATGAGGCTTCCTCTTGAGAGGGAGCCGAGGCTGGGCTAAGAACACCCTATTCCATGTCTATTTTTTAACGAGGCATTATTTACTCAGTGCGTGTGTGTCTGTCTGCGCACGAGTGTGGGCCTGTGTGTCGACAGTGGCGCTGTCTGGTGAGCTTTGAACCCTTGCTCGTGGCTTTGGCCAGGTCTACAGTAGTAAACAGGACGTAGATAAATGTTTATTTAGCCTTCGATAACCACACAGTAGAGACCTGCGGGCACCGACAGAGATCATTGCAGCGCAGTTGGCATTTGTCATCCTGTGGACAGGAGCGGGTGGTCAAACAGACCATTTTTGGGGGGAGGTCCCGCAGATTATTTGCAAACGATCGTCTTTCTGCTTAGCATGCGTTATCCAACCTATTGTATTAAAAACAACTCTCTGTCACTGCGCCGCATTACTCACACACTCAGCATTCTGTTCTCCAAGTTCAGTAGCCTAGCTCTTCTCTCCTAGTTGGGCGTGCCAGATCAAGTGCCCCTAAACGTCTCAACGAACTAGAGTAGGCTGCCTATGTGCCGGCGGAGAATCACGTGGTCATTTTCAAGGAAATTAACAACAAAATATGATTAGTTTACTCCCGTGTCTGTTATTAAATATTGATAGGCCTAAAGGAAAGAAGGGGAGGGTGCTCAACCAACGTGAGTCGAGGTGCAATCAATGGTGAGCGAGTGTGGCACCTTTTCAATAAATATTGATGACGCATTTATTTGTCTCGGCCTGCTAATCTTCCCGATCTTGAAAGGTAGGCTGCATCCTAAAATGTAGGTTGTATCCTAAAATGTAGACTGTATCCTAAAAGGTAGGTTGTATCCTAAAATGTAGGCTGTATCCTAAAAGGTAGGGTGTATCCTAAAAGGTAGGTTGTATCCAAAAATGTAGACTGTATCCTAAAAGGTAGTCTGTATCCTAAAACGTAGGCTGTATCCTAAAAGGTAGCCTGTATCCTAAAATGTAGACTGTATCCTAAAAGGTAGGTTGTATCCTAAAAGGTAGGTTGTATCCTATAATGTAGACTGTATCCTAAAAGGTAGACTGTATCCTAAAAGGTAGGTTGCATCCTATAATGTAGGTTGTATCCTAAAAGGTAGACTGTATCCTAAAAGGTAGGCTGTATCCTATAAGGTAGGCTGTATCCTAAAATGTAGACTGTATCCTATATGCAAAAGGTAGTGTCCACTCGTCATTCCTGTTGCTTCAAGTTCAGTAGCCATATCTCTCCTCTCCTAGTTGAGTTTACCACATCAGGTGTGCTTGTCCAGGAACCTATATGTATGGGTGGAGAAGCACAAGGCAGTCATCTTTCCAAGAAAATGTACTTCCTAAAATATGATCAGGCTATAGTTTACTACATTATCTTGAAATAAATGTTTATCACTCTATATTTGTCCATCTGAAAATCTTCCCGCTCCTAAAAGGTAGGCTATATACAAGATATAGATACTTTACTGCAGCGCAACCAAGGCTGGTGGTGTGTGTTTATGGTAGAGCAGGGTAACTCTGATGTGACGAATATACATATATATATATATATATATATACACCCCCAGCCTCACATCATACAACAACCATTCACCCACATTCATTTAAATGTATACAGAGTTTACATTCACGACTGTACGAATGTGTTCCAAGCAGCTAGATTAACATCATCACAATTCATCAAAATAAATATCAACAATGCATCAAGTCCACAAAGTGCTGTGTCCCGGGAGTAGCCGGAGGGAGTTCAATGTTCTGACTGCTGCGGGGAAATGTTTATTTTTTTTAAACGTTCAGTTTTTTTTGGGGGTCAAGGACCTGTAGCGCGTTACCAGAGGGGGGGGGGGGGGGGGCTGGAAGAGGTAATTGGCTGGATGGGATATGCAAAACGTAGCTCAAGAGAAAGTGCAATTGTCCGCTCTCTCTCTCCAGCTTCGCTCTCTTCAAACTTCGTCTAGCCTGTTGGCTGGTATAGCCCAGTAATACAGATAGCTTAATATAATGGGCCACGTGAGAATCTATGGTAATTTAACCTATTTCTTAGGCTATTTTGGCACATTTTGATATTGTCTTTAGGGTGCAAAGTTGCTGGGACCATGGCTGGCAAGCGAGTTGCATCACAGACGCCTAAAATAGCATTTTAGGAACTGCGGTTGTGTCCAGGACCAGTTCTAGCGGGTGCGGGTGGGAGTCAGACAGAAAGCCAACAGGTGCGGTATGAAAGAAAAGCTACGAGTGCGGTTGGGAGCAGGAGGAAAATAAACCTGTCCTCTACCCCCCAGTCTCTGGTACAGGTGGGGCGTCTGGTAATATTGCCTATGTGTAACATTGTCCAGTCACTCAAACTCCCTTTCAGCCTTATAGTTATAACTGCAAAACCTCCCATAAGCCTAATGAAGTACAATGACATTGATGACATTGATGACAGCTAGGCTATATATACGGCTAAATAAGGCTATATATACGGCTATATACAAGGCTATATACACGGCTATATATACGGCTAAATAAGGCTATATACACAGCTATATACAAGGCTATATACACGGCTATATATACGGCTAAATAAGGCTATATACACGGCTATATACAAGGCTATATACGGCTAAATAAGGCTATATACACGGCTATATACAAGGCTATATACAAGCTATATACACGGCTATATACAAGGCTATATACAAGGCTATACACGGCTAAATAAGGCTATATACACGGCTATATACAAGCTATATACACGGCTATATACAAGGCTATATACAAGCTATATACACGGCTATATACACGGCTATATACAAGGCTATATACGGCTAAATAAGGCTATATACACGGCTATATACAAGGCTATATACGGCTAAATAAGGCTATATACACGGCTATATACAAGGCTATATACAAGCTATATACACGGCTATATACAAGGCTATATACAAGCTATATACACGGCTATATACAAGGCTATATACAAGGCTATATACAAGGCTATACACGGCTATATACAAGGCTATATACAAGGCTATATACACGGCTATATACACGGCTATATACAAGCTATATACACGGCTATATACAAGGCTATATACACGGCTATATACAAGGCTATATACAAGGCTATATACAAGGCTATATACACGGCTATATACAAGGCTATACACGGCTATATACAAGGCTATATACGGCTATAAGGCTATATACACGGCTATATACAAGGCTATATACAAGGCTATAGGCTATATACAAGCTATATACACGGCTATATACAAGGCTATATATACAAGGCTATATACTATATAAGCTATATACAAGGCTATATACACGGCTATATACAAGGCTATATACTAAATAAGGCTATATACAAGGCTATATACACGGCTATATACAAGGCTATATACAAGGCTATATACACTATATACAAGGCTATATACAAGGCTATATATAAGGCTATATACACGGCTATATACTATATAAGGCTATATACAAGGCTATATAAGCTATATACACGGCTATATACAAGGCTATACACGGCTATATACAAGGCTATATACACGGCTATATACAAGGCTATATACAAGGCTATATACACGGCTATATACAAGGCTATACACGGCTATATACACGGCTAAATACAAGGCTATATAAACGGCTATATATACGGCTAAATAAGGCTATATACACGGCTATATACAAGGCTATATACGGCTAAATAAGGCTATATACACGGCTATATACACGGCTATATACAAGGCTATATACAAGCTATATACACGGCTATATACAAGGCTATATACAAGGCTATATACGGCTAAATAAGGCTATATACACGGCTATATACAAGGCTATATACAAGCTATATACACGGCTATATACAAGGCTATATACAAGCTATATACACGGCTATATACAAGGCTATACACGGCTATATACAAGGCTATATACACGGCTATATACACGGCTATATACAAGCTATATACACGGCTATATACAAGGCTATACACGGCTATATACAAGGCTATATACACGGCTATATACACGGCTATATACACGGCTATATACGGCTATATACAAGGCTATATACACGGCTATATATACGGCTAAATAAGGCTATATACACGGCTAAATACAAGGCTATATAAACGGCTATATATACGGCTAAATAAGGCTATATACACGGCTATATACAAGGCTATATACGGCTATATACAATATACAAGGCTATATATATATACACGGCTATATACACGGCTATATACAAGGCTATATACAAGCTATATACACGGCTATATACAAGGCTATATACAAGGCTATATACAAGGCTATACACGGCTAAATAAGGCTATATACACGGCTATATACAAGCTATATACACGGCTATATACAAGGCTATATACAAGCTATATACACGGCTATATACAAGGCTATATACATGCTATATACAAATACAAGGCTATATACACGGCTATATACATAGGCAAGGCTATATACAAGCTATATACACGGCTATATACAAGGCTATATACAAGCTATATACACGGCTATATACAAGGCTATACACGGCTAAATAAGGCTATATACACGGCTATATACAAGGCTATATACAAGCTATATACACGGCTATATACAAGGCTATACACGGCTATACAAGGCTATAAGGCTATATACAAGGCTATATACAACAAGGCTATATACAAGGCTATATACAAGGCTATATACACGGTTATAGACAAGGCTATATACGGCTAAATAAGGCTATATACACGGCTATATACAAGGCTATATACAAGGCTATATACAAGGCTATATACACGGCTATATACAAGGCTATACACGGCTATATACAAGGCTATATACACGGCTATATACAAGGCTATATACAAGGCTATATACAAGCTATATACACGGCTATATACAAGGCTATACACGGCTATATACAAGGCTATATACACGGCTATATACAAGGCTATATACAAGGCTATATACAAGGCTATATACAAGCTATATACATGGCTATATACAAGGCTATACACGGCTATATACAAGGCTATATACAAGCTATATACACGGCTATATACAAGGCTATACACGGCTATATACAAGGCTATATACAAGCTATATACAAGCTATATACACGGCTATATACAAGGCTATATACAAGGCTATATATATACAAGGCTATATACAAGGCTATATACACGGCTATATACAAGGCTATATACAAGGCTATATACAAGGCTATACACGGCTAAATAAGGCTATATATAAATAAGGGCTATATACAAGGCTATATACAAGCTATATACAAGGCTATATACAAGGCTATATACACGGCTATATACAAGGCTATATACACGGCTATATACACGGCTATATACACGGCTATATACAAGCTATATACACGGCTATATACAAGGCTATACACGGCTATATACGGCTATATACAAGGCTATATATATATACGGCTAAATAAGGCTATATACAAGGCTATATACACGGCTATATACAAGGCTATATACACGGCTATATACAAGGCTATATATATACAAGGCTATATAAGGCTATATACTATATACAAGGCTATATACAAGCTATATACACGGCTATATACAAGGCTATATATACAAGGCTATATACACGGTTATATACAAGGCTATATACAATGCTATATACAAGGCTATATACAATGCTATATACACGGCTATATACAAGGCTATATACACGGCTATATACAGGCTATATACAAGGCTATATATGGCTATATACAAGGCTATATACAATGCTATATACACGGCTATATACAAGGCTATATACAAGGCTATATATACACGGCTATATACAAGGCTATACAGGCTATATACAAGGCTATATTATATACAAGGCTATATACAAGGCTATATACTATATACAAGGCTATGCTATATACAAGGCGGCTATATATATATACACGGCTATATACAAGGCACGGCTATATACACGGCTATATACAAGGCTATATACATGCTATATATATACACGGCTATATACAAGGCTATATACAAGGCTATATACACGGCTATATACGGCTATATACAATGCTATATACACGGCTATATACAAGCTATATACACGGCTATATACAAGGGCTATATATATATGGTTATATACAAGGCTATATACAAGGCTATATACATGGTTATATACAATGCTATATACACGGCTATATACAAGGCTATATATGGTTATATACAAGGCTATATACGGCTATATACAAGGCTATATACAAGGCACAAGGCTATATACAAGCTATATATACACAAGGCTATATACAAGGCTATATACACGGCTATATACAAGCTATATACACGGCTATATACAAGGCTATATATATACGGCTAAATAAGGCTATATACAAGGCTATATACACGACTATATACAGTTATATACAAGGCTATATACACGGCTATATACACGGCTATATACAAGGCTATATATGGTTATATACAAGGCTATATACAATGCTATATACACGGCTATATACAATGCTATATACACGGCTATATATAAGGCTATATGCGGTTATATACACGACCATATACAATGCTATATACACGGTTATATACACAGCAATATACACGGCTATATACAAGGCTATATATGGTTATATACACGACTATATACAATGCTATATACACGGATATATACAATGCTATATACACGGCTATATACAAGGCTATATATGGTTATATACAAGGCTATATACAAGGCTATACATGGTTATATACAATGCTATATACACGGCTATATACAAGGCTATATATGGTTATATACAAGGCTATATACAAGGCTATACACGGTTATATACAAGCTATATACACGGCTATATACAAGCTATATACACGGCTATATACAAGGCTATATATATACGGCTAAATAAGGCTATATACAAGGCTATATACACGGCTATATACAAGGCTATATACACGGCTATATACAAGGCTATATACAAGGCTATATACACGGCTATATACAAGGCTATATACAAGGTTATATACACAGCACGGCTATATACAAGGCTATATATGGTTATATACACGACTATATACAATGCTATATACACGGCTATATACAAGGCTATATACACGGCTATATACAAGGCTATATACAAGGCTATATACATGGCTATATACAAGGCTATATACACGGCTATATACAAGGCTATATACGGTTATATACAAGGCTATATACACGGCTATATACAAGGCTATATATGGTTATATACAAGGCTATATACAATGCTATATACACGGCTATATACAATGCTATATACACGGCTATATACAATGCTATATACACGGCTATATATAAGGCTATATACACGGTTATATACAAGGCTATATACAAGGCTATATACAATGCTATATACACGGTTATATACACGGCAATATACACGGCTATATACAAGGCTATATATGGTTATATACATACAATGACTATATACAATGCTATATACACGGCTATATACAAGGCTAAGGCTATATGGTTATATACAAGGCTATATACAAGGCTATACAGGCTATATATGGTTATATACAATGCTATATACACAAGGCTATATGGTTATATACAAGGCTATATATGGTTATATACAATGCTATATACACGGCTATATACAAGGCTATATATACAAGGCTATACACGGTTATATACAATGCTATATACACGGCTATATACAAGGCTATATATGGTTATATACAAGGCTATATACAAGGCTATACACGGTTATATACAATGCTATATACACGGCTATATAGACGGCAATATACACGGCTATATACAAGGCTATAAACGGCAATATACACGCCTATATACAGCTATGCTATATACACAGCAATATACAATGCTATATACCAGGCTATATATGGTTATATACACAGCTATACACACGGCTAAATACAAGGCTATATACGTTTATATACAACACTATATACAAGGCTATATACACGGCTATATACACAGCTATATACGGCCATATACAAGGCTATATACAAGACTATATAAAAGGCTATATACACAGCTATATACAAGGCTATATACGGCTATGTTATATACAACACTATATACAAAGCTATATACATGGCTATATACAGAGCTATATACGGCTATATACAAGACTATATAAAAGGCTAGATACACGGCTATATACAAGGCTATATACGGCTATGCTACATACAAGGCTATATTCGGTTATATACAAGGCTATATATGGCAATACTATATACAAGGCTATATACACAGCTATATACAAGGCTATATATACGGCTATATAAACAATATTGCTACAATTGAAGGAACTCCCATTGGAAGGGTGCATTTAGGCTTGACCTTAAGATCAATGACCCACAGTTCATTATAGAACTATAGTGCTGCAGTGCAGTGTGTGCATCCCAACTGGTAACCTATTCCCTATGTAGTGCACTGCCTTTGACCAGTGCACTATATCCCCATTCCCTATGTAGTGCACTACGTTTGACGAGTTGCCATTTGGGACGCAGAGTGTGTCCTCTGCTCAGAGAGAGCTTTCAGTACAGGGCTCCAGGGCAGCTGATCACACCAGCCAGGTTGGCAGAGGATTTCTATTTCAGGCTATTAGTTTGATGGGGCGGTGCAGACAGTCAGACACCTCTTTGGAGGATGGGGGAGGGATGAGGGAGTGAAGGAGGGATGAAGGAGGGGGAGTGTGATAATGGATTTAGTTTAACGTGTGTGCCAAGGTGCTAGACAGCGGTAGTCCTCTGTGACAAGCTCCCGCCCTCCCTGTCTGTCTCTCTTTCTCTTTCTCTCTCTCTGTCGCTCTCTCTGTCGCTCTCTCTTTCTTTCTCTCTTTCTCTCTCTGTCGCTCTCTTTGTTTCTCTCTCTGTTTCTCTGTTTTTTCTCTCTCTCTCTATCTGTCTGTCTTTCTCTCCCTTTATTTCCACCTCTCTCTCTCTATCTCTCTTTCTCTCTCTGAGTGGAGACTGCGCTTAGTGACAGCTCAAGCATTTAGGGACAGACAGTCTTGTGTGACAAACTGTACTTCACCACACTCTCTCTGTGTGTGTCTCTCTCTGTGTGTGTCTCTCTGTGTCTCTCTCTCTCTCTCTCTCTCTCTCTCTCTGTTTCTCTTGTGCTTTGAGAGAGCTGGAGCATTAAGGGAGAGGCAGTAGACTGTGTGTGTGTCTAACGCGCCGCCCCCGCGCACGCTTGGCCCCACATTATCCCAAATGTCGCTGTGATTGGAGCGCTAATGTGGTTGCTAAGCAAATCTGCCCTTCCTGTGCTTATTACTGTAAGAATGGTTCGGCAGCTTCCTTGCTGGTGGGTTGGACTGGAGCGGAGTGTGCCGGTGTGCTAACGGCACACACACACACACACACACACACACACACACACACACACACATACACTGTACATAGAGTAAGTGAATGCACACACGAAGGCGAACACACACACACACGGCTACCTGCAGGCTGAGCAAGCTGTGTCTGTATGCCTGTCTGTTTTCCCAGGCCTCAGGAAGCAGTCAGTCAGTCTCTGTCTGTCAGTTTTTGCTGCAGAAGCCCTCCAGGAAGCAGTCTGTCACTCAGTCTGTCTCTCTCTGTCTGTCTGTGCTGCAGAAGCCACGGCCCTCCAGGGAGCACAACAGGAAGCGTGGAGTTTCTCAATGAAATCACCCCAGTAATCATTACATAATCACAGGCTAATGCGCTAGTTCCTTTTGCCCATCCCGAAAGGGTAAAGAGAGCCCAGGCTTAGCGTGCTAGCTAAGCTAGCCTATAGATGTAATTGTACCCTGGCTCTTGGCCACAACTGAGTCTATTTTTGGGTGGCCCAGCCGGTGGAACGTCCTCCTCGACTGGAGAGGAAGTTTTCTCTCAGACGACAAGCCCTGGAACGCTAAATGTATCTTAGCGTAGCCTAGCCCTCTCCCATTCGTTTTCAGCTAGGTTTTCTGTAAGCCGAGCCTGCAGGTGTGGGTCAACTGTCCGTCAGGGAGAGACAGGGGGTGGTGAGGGAGAAGGTGAAAGGGAAGGGTCAGTTCCTCAAGGGTCTTTCATTAAATAGGCAGACAGAGAGAACAGCCCAGGGGCTAGCGGTTAGCGCCTGGCTAGCATTCTGTCAGGAGACCCGAGACGGGCGGTGCAGCAATTAGCATAGCCAGAAGCCAAGAGGTGACGTTATGACGCGAGAGGTGGAGAGCGAGATCCACTTTCAAACAAGTTTGTTTAGGATTGTTTGTGTGTGTGTGTGTGTGTGTGTGTGTGTGTGTGTGTGTGTGTGTGTGTGTGTGTGTGTGTGTGTGTGTGTGTGTGTCGTCTTCTCAGTATTCTCAGTATTGTAGGCTACTTTTTCCATATGCAGCAGTGTGCAGTAGTCTTCTAGAACACAGGTATTTTCTGTGTACAGTAGTCTTCCAGAACACAGGTATTTTCTGTGCACAGTAGTCTTCCAGAACACAGGTCTTTTCTGTGTACAGTAGTCTTCTAGAACACAGGTATTTTCTGTTTACAGTAGTCTTCTAGAACACAGGTATTTTCTGTGTACATTTGTCTTCTAGAACACAGGTCTTTTCTGTGTACAGTTGTCTTCTAGAACACAGGTCTTTTCTGTTTACAGCAGTCTTCTAGAACACAGGTCTTTTCTGTGTACAGTAGTCTTCTACTCAGAAGTTTCATAGTTGATATGTAGACTATCCCAGAGCTTCCCATTTCCCTGAGTGCTACGCTCCTACCGGCCTCCACGCAATGCTGCATTCATACACTTCTATCAAAAACGGCTCATACAAAAACAACCTGTACATATATATTTCCATTTGCTTGCACTGCTGGTGACGACACATAAATACACAAAATACATATAGAAACTGATGTCCTCAGGCACGCGCTGTGGGACAGCTTTGTGTAACGATGACTCATGTCATGGCGTTATAAGGCTCCTATCATCACCATCATTAGGATGTTTCTTAAGTTCAGTTTCGAGCCATCTTTATTCGCTTTTCCAAACACAATAGGGCCTGAGAGAGAGAGGCGATGGGAACGTGTGAATGGCAGGCCACTGACTAGAGAGCTTTACTGTAGCCCAGTTCTATTTGCGAGGGGGGGGGGCTTCATTTGTGCCTGCTCTGACCTTATTCTAGCTGGCATCGTGTGCGTGAGTAGAGAGCATCTATCTCCTCTTTCTCTGTCTCTGTCTCTCTCACTCTTTCTCCCTTCCCCACTCCGTAGCTGCATTACAGTGTGGCGTAGTGACCCTGCAGCACAGCTCAGTCTAACACATTCCCAGCCTGGCCTAGCACGCTCCCCTCAGTAGCACTGAGCTGCTACTTACAGTGCAGGCGAACTGGGTGGCATAGCCTATACAGTATATCTACCCTGTAATATGGCAGTACGGATATAGTCTGTTTTATAGCAATAGACAATATTAGAACCCCTTTGCCTCCAGAATAGAATTCCTCAGGGCATGTATTCTACAAGGTTTTGGGAATGTTCGTTTCTTCAATTGGTGTCAAGGGACCTAACGTGGGGCAGGAAAACCTTCTCCACACCAGTACAGCACCTCCACCAGCCTCTACCAGGCAGGATGGGTCCATGGACTAATGCTGCTTACACCAAATCCTGACTGACCTCCGTGTGATGCAACAGGAACCGCAATGTACCTCAATGGACTGTAAAGGAAATCACACTACAAAACTCATAATAAAATATTATGGATATATTGGAAGTTGTGGATATATGGAGGTTTATGTAATCTGACCTAGTGAGATATACATGGTGGAGGTTCAATCAAGCTAGTTGTCTTTTCTGCTTGCTTATGTCATTTCCGCTGGCACCAAAAGTTAAGAGTGTTGATAGGGGACAGAATGCACTCGGACCATCAAATAATTGGTTTACACATTTCTCTTAAAGAATTTCCATGAGGGCGAGGATATTGGAAATGTAATCAAAGTCTACTGGATGACATTTTGTTTTAACCAAGACAGAATAAAGTATCGCTGACCTTTTCCTAGATAACATAGGTACAGCAGATCCCCTTATTGTAGGGGATGCTTTTAAATGCGCCTTTAGAGGCCATCAATTCAGTACTCATGTTTGAAATAAAATAAAACAAAACAATTTAGGTCAAAAGACTTCATCTTAAAAATAGACAAAGAGGAACTAACAGTACAGTTAGATAGCAATAAAAAACTGTACCACAGAGGCACAGAAAAACAAAATGGAATGGAGGAACTTATTCAAGAAAGATCCAGTGTAATATATTATAAAAAATGAGGCGAACTGGATGGAATATGTGGAAAAATGCACAAAATCTTCAACATAGAAATGCTACAAAAAAAAATGTACATAAACTTGTTACATATGATGGTGTCATCCATGATTCATAAAACTATATTTGGAAAGAGGAAGCAAAGTACTTTAAGCATATGTTTTCATCTCTGTCTCTTCCAGCTCCACTGACTGAAGTTAATTTTAAAAATGTTTTTCTATTAATAGTGTCATGTTAACAGCTATACAGAAATACTAATTTGAAGGCCTAATTACAGAGGGACCTAACGTGTGCCAGGAAAACCTTCTCCACACCAGTACAACACCTCCACCAGCCACCAGCCTCTACCAGGCAAGATGGGTCCAATTTCTAGATGCAATTAAAGTTTTCAAGTCTGGGAAAACCAGTTCAGGCATATCAAATATTTTTCTATGTACTCAAAGGTTCATAATTAACATGATTTAACCACTCCTTTACAAACTGTAGACTATCAGATACTCAGCAAGAAGGTCTGATTTCACTATGACTACAACAAGACCCAGGTGGTAAATATAAAGATTCAGTCCACCTAAAAAACTGGAGGCCCCTTACACTTCAGTGTTGTGATGCCAACGTCCTAGCAAAATGCATAGAGCATAGAATTAAAAAGGTATGGTCGGATATTATTAATCCTAATCAGACAGTTTTTTTTACATGGACGATACATTGGCAATTATTTAAGACATGTACTGGAAACAATATAACACTATGAAAAATGTGTATTCATAGCTGACTTTGAAAAGGCCTTTCATAAAGTACGACTGGAATTTATATATAAATGCCTGGACTATTTTAATTTTGGAGAATCTCTTATACAATGGGTTAGTTATATATAGTAACCCTAGGTGTAAAATAGTAAATAATGGCTACTTTTCAGAAAGTTTTAAACTGTCAAGAGGAGTGAAACAAGGTTGTCCACTATCGGCATATGTATTTATTATGGCGATCTAAATGTTAGCTATTAAAATCAGATCCAACAGTAATATCAATGGGTTAGAAATCCAGGGCTTTAAAACAAAGCTGTCATTGTATGGTGATGATTCATGTTTTCTTTTAAATCCATAATTTGGATCCCTCCACAGCCTCATAGATGATCTACGTCCTTGTGTAACCCTTGGATTAAAACCTAATTATAATAAGTGCACTATATTACGTAGGGTGCACATATTACGTAACTTTTACATTACCGCGTAGTTTACCAATAGAATGGCCCGACAGTGAAGTGGACATACTTTGTATTCATATCCGAAAGAAAGAAATGATCTCACTATAATACATTTGAATAGAACATTTGCCAAATTAGATGTGATTTTGTAACCATGGAAAGGACACCACCTGTCTATTTGTGGGAAAATCGCCTTGATGAATTCTTTAGTCATATCCCACTTTACCCATTTACTTATGGCCCTGCCTTCACCTAATGACTTGTTTTTTAAATGATATGACCAAAACATATTCCACTTGATTTGGAACAGGTCCTTCCGTGGCCTCCAACTGCTCTTAAACGCGAGTAAAACCAAATGCATGCTTTTCAACCGATCGCTGCCTGCACCCGCATGCCCGACTAGCATCACCACCCTGGATGGTTCCGACCTTGAATATGTGGACATCTATAAGTACCTAGGTGTCTGGCTAGACTGCAAACTCTCCTTCCAGACTCACATCAAACATCTCCAATCGAAAATCAAATCAAGAGTCGGCTTTCTATTCCGCAACAAAGCCTCCTTCACTCACGCCGCCAAGCTTACCCTAGTAAAACTGACTATCCTACCGATCCTCGACTTCGGCGATGTCATCTACAAAATGGCTTCCAACACTCTACTCAGCAAACTGGATGCAGTCTATCACAGTGCCATCCGTTTTGTCACCAAAGCACCTTATACCACCCACCACTGCGACTTGTATGCTCTAGTCGGCTGGCCCTCGCTACATATTCGTCGCCAGACCCACTGGCTCCAGGTCATCTACAAGTCCATGCTAGGTAAAGCTCCGCCTTATCTCAGTTCACTGGTCACGATGGCAACACCCATCCGTAGCACGCGCTCCAGCAGGTGTATCTCACTGATCATCCCTAAAGCCAACACCTCATTTGGCTGCCTTTCGTTCCAGTACTCTGCTGCCTGTGACTGGAACGAACTGCAAAAATCGCTGAAGTTGGAGACTTTTATCTCCCTCACCAACTTCAAACAACTGGCTTCCAGTTGAAGCTCGCATCCGCTACAAGACCATGGTGCTTGCCTACGGAGCTGTGAGGGGAACGGCACCTCAGTACCTCCAGGCTCTGATCAGGCCCTACACCCAAACAAGGGCACTGCGTTCATCCACCTCTGGCCTGCTCGCCTCCCTACCACTGAGGAAGTACAGTTCCCGCGCAGCCCAGTCAAAACTGTTCGCTGCTCTGGCCCCCCAATGGTGGAACAAACTCCCTCACGACACCAGGACAGCGGAGTCAATCACCACCTTCCGGAGACACCTGAAACCCCACCTCTTTCAGGAATACCTAGGATAGGATAAAGTAATCCTTCTCACCCCCTTAAAAGATTTAGATGCACTATTGTAAAGTGGCTGTTCCACTGGATGTCTTAAGGTGAACGCACCAATTTGTAAGTCGCTCTGGATAAGAGCGTCTGCTAAATGACTTAAATGTTAAATGTAAATGTAAACATCAGCTATCCGAGCAGCTAACCGATCGCTGCAGCTGTACATAGTCTATTGGTAAATAGCCCACCCATTTTCACCTACCTCATTCCCATACTGTTTTTATACTGTTTTTTATTTATTTACTTTTCTGCTCTTTTGCACACCAATATCTCTACCTGTACATGACCATCTGATCATTTATCACTCCAGTGTTAATCTGCAAAATTGTATTATTCACCTACCTCCTCATGCCTTTTGCACACATTGTATATAGACTGCCCATTTTTTTCTACTGTGTTATTGACTTGTTAATTGTTTACTCCATGTGTAACTCTGTGTTGTCTGTTCACGCTGCTATGCTTTATCTTGGCCAGGTCGCAGTTGCAAATGAGAACTTGTTCTCAACTAGCCTACCTGGTTAAATAAAGGTGAAATAAAATAAAAAATAAACTGATTTTCAATTAAAATTATTATATGAAATTCTTTCAACCAATAGAATGTTATACAGTGCATTCAGAAAGTATTCAGACCCCTTGACTTTTTCCACATTTTATTAGGTTACAGCCTAATTATAAAATGTATTAAATTGTTTTTTCCCCCTCATCAATTTGCATACATTACCCCATAATGACAAAGCAAAAACAGGTTTTTAGAAATGTTTGCTAATATATAATAAATATCACATTTACATAAGTATTCAGACCCTTTACTCAGTACTTTGTCGAAACACCTTTGGCAGCAATTACAGCCTCGAGTCATCTTGGGTATGACGCTACAAGCTTGGCACACCTGTATTTATTTATTCTCTGCAGATTCTCTCAAGCTCTGTCAGGTTGGATGGGGAGCATTTCTGCACAGCTATTTTCAGGTCTCTACAAAGATGTTTGATCGGGTTCAAGTCTGAGCTCTGGCTGGGCCACTCAGGGACATTCAGAGACTTGTCCCGAAGCTACTCCGGCATTGTCTTGGCTGTGTTCTTAGGATCGTTGTCCTGTTGGAAGGTGAACCTTCGCCCCAGTCTGAAGTCCTGAGCGCTCTGGAGCAAGTTTTCATCAAGGATCTCTCTGTATATACAGGCTGTTACGTAACAAAATGGGGTCTGAGTACTTTCCGGAGGCACTGTTTATATGGGGGATACAATCATCCCAGCTCTGCAGATTTGGCTGTGAAGAGACAGAACCATTAGATCAATTGTTTTGGCACTGCCCATATGTAGCTTGTTTTTGGTCGCAGGTTCAGGAATGGCTGAACAATGCTGGGTGATTTGAAAAGTCATAATCAATCGATCAATAATATAATAATACTCTTCGCAAAAACATTTACCTTTAATTTACGATCTGTAGAAACTATGAGAATAGAAAGGTTCAAAACGTTTGTGAAACTTCACATTACAGTGGAAAAATGTATGGCAGCTAGAAAACTGGATGGTTTTCAGAGATAGATGGGATGGGTTGAGGGTTGCTGAAGGGTTGGACTAAAAACAAAAAAGAAAACTAATGTAAAATATACTGTCCGTAAAATGTATGTATTATGTATCAGCTGGAAGTAGAAGCCTAAGTGTTGTTGTTTATTAGTTTACTCCATTTAGAGGAGGGGTGGTAGGGTTAGGGGAATATAATAACAAGGGAAAATATATTTAAACAAAAATAAACAGTATATTTAATATATATATACAAACAAATATATATTTGGGGGATTGTAAATAATGTAGACAACTGCATTGCTAGAAGCCACAATCTATCTGCAATATTAAAGCGGATTTATTTATTTAAAAAATAAATAATAAAATATAAAAACAGGGACCGAGATTCGCCGGACCAGGCGACGTTTTTAGACTCCCCAGTTGTCCAGTGTTGGTGATCACGTGCCCACTGGGGCCACTTCTTCTTGTTTTTAGACTCCTCAGTTGTCCAGTGTTGGTGATCACGCGCCCACTGGGGCCCCTTCTTCTTGTTTTTAGACTCCTCAGTTGTCCAGTGTTGGTGATCACGCGCCCACTGGGGCCCCTTCTTCTTGTTTTTAGACTCCTCAGTTGTCCAGTGTTGGTGATCACGCGCCCACTGGGGCCACTTCTTCTTGTTTGTACACTCCCCAGTTGTCCAGTGTTGGTGATCACGCGTCCACTGGGGCCCCTTCTTCTTGTTTGTACACTCCCCAGTTGTCCAGTGTTGGTGATCACGCGCCCACTGGGGCCACTTCTTCTTGTTTTTAGCTGATAGGAGTGGAACTCGGTGTGATCGTCTGCTGCAATAGCCCATCCCTAGACACTGCTGTGCGTGAAAAGCCCAGGTGGGCGGCTGGCCTGTGGCATGCCTGGCATTCCACGCTCAAATATTTTTGCCCATTCTAACATTTAATTGAACAATAACTGAATGCCTCAATGCCTGTCTGCTGGCTTTATTTAGCAAGCCATGGCCACGTGATTCACTGTCTGTAGGAGCAATCCGTTTTAGTGAATGGGGTGGTGTACCTAAGAAACTGATCATTGAGTGTATAATGATACAAAAGAACAATTATAGTGAACAAAAATATGAACGCAACAAATAAAGTGTCTGTCCCATTTGTTTCATGACCTGAAAAAAAGACCCCAGAAATGTTCCATACAAACTAAAAGCTTATTTCTCTAAAATGTTGTGCACAAATTAGTTTACATCCCAGTTAGTGAGCATTTTTCCTTTGCCAAGATATTCCATCCACCTGACAGGAGTGGAATATCAGGAAGATGATTAAACAGCATGATCATTACACATGTGCACCTTGTGCTGGGGACAATTAAAGGCCACTCTAAAATGTGCAGATTTGTCACACAGCACAATGCCATAGATGTCTCAAGTTTTGAGGGAGCA
>NC_088402.1:85778341-85805841 GCF_034236695.1 Oncorhynchus nerka
AGGCGACAATTTTTTTACTGATTGGCTTTGGCTCCAGTGACAGTTCACTCACAGGCTTGTTACAGTGTTGCAGGGTGTCACACAGATATGTCATCACAACCCCTCTCCTTAGTTTACCCCCCCCACGCCTCTCCTAACTCCTAACGCCTCTGCGAAGCTTCCAGTTCCACCATCCTCTGGAGGCGACCCAAGGTTTCTGTCCCTGTTATTCAACCTGACCCTCTCCTGAACCCGGAGGACCCCTGGCTCCCCCAGCCCGGCCGTTAAGGAGGCTGTGACTGGAGTCATTAAAAGACATTTGGCGTCACTAAGCTTTAAGTGTCCCTCCCTTGATTACTTCTCAAGATAGTGTTAAAGAGCCAGTATACATTTCTAAAGAAACAGCCAGACGCCCCCCAACTCCCTCCCATCCTTTCCCTCCCCTCTTTAATTTTTTTTATTTACAGTGGTCTAGACCGTAAACCTAGTCGGGGGGGGGGGGCTTTGGCCATTTCAGAGTGAGGTCAGTGAGGGTCGTGAACCCTCCACGACACCCAGGGTTCTTGTATTGCTTATCTAATCAAGCATCATCATGAGGGTCACTGATAAGGTGTCAGCCAAAGGAGTAGACAACATATTTCAGTGCCATCGACAATCACGTGTACGTGGCTATTAAGAGTTTGACTGTGGATCACAGACTGGATATGCCACCAATCCTATTGTCCAATTGTCCCTGGATCAAATCAGTCTAATATCATGTCTGTATAATATTATGATTCCATAATTCACCAGGCCTTCAACCCAGTCTCTGTATCCCCCTCTCATTGTGCATGGAGAAAACACTACACTCCATGGCTCCACTCTACACCCATTTTATCTTCAGAGAACAGCTCTGTAGTGCGCACCAAACCATGACTTAAAATGGCGGCAGGCGGGAGGGAGGGAAATGTTTAAAGACAGAGCCGGTTGGTCTCCTTGTGTCACCGACTGGCTGGCTGGCTGGCTGACTGGCTGGCTGGCTGGCTGGCTGACTGGCTGGCTGGCTGACTGGCTGGGCTGGCTGACTGGCTGGCTGACTGGCTGACTGGCGGGCTGGCTGACTGGCTGGCTGACTGGCTGGCGTGATGTGTCTTGCGGTTGGAGCCATGTTGTCTTAGACGCCAGGTTTATATGGTCCCAGGGTCAACTGGTCAATCTTTTACAGGGGTGGAGGCTAGTTCACATGCTGCCCAGGCCCCTCTCAAACCATCTGGCAGCCAGAAAGCTATCCCAGTAAGCTTGACTTTTGTGCTCTTTAATGGGACCTTTTGGGGGGTGAGAGAGGGAAGGGAGAGAGAGAAGAAGTGAACTCCTGGGTTGCCCCTGCTTGGCTTCTCACCTTCTTTCAGAGTTGAACACAGCTACACTCCTCCAAACCTGGAAAGTTAAGGGGGTCAAAAGTTCAGATTTGCTCTCTGTTTGTTTTCCAGACATTTTTTGTCTGGGGTGGCGTTGTTCACCGGGGAAAGAGAGGAGGATGTAAAAAGTGTGTCACCAGGTTGTCACGTAGAAGAGTAAAACATGCAACTGACGATGATGAGCTCTAGTCATTATTTATATTATTTGGGGGGCTGTGGAATGGGTGCAGAAGGTTGCGAGGAGTACGAAACGTTTCACACTGCTGTCAGGTTATTTTCTGCTGAAAGAGAGAACTCACAGGAACTCACTCCCCTCTTTCTTCCTCTTCCTCTCTCTCTGCCTTAAAGGGGAATGGAAACACCAGGATTTAGAACGTCAGCTCACTGTAACTGTAAATCTCCATATTGACATTGTTGCATCACTGACAGGAGAGAACATTTTGGAATTTACCGAGTAGCTCCGAGACTGAGAATGAGTTCATAACAGAGAATGAAATCACTTTAGTTAGGGAGCCAATAAACCTACTGAAGCCGTTCATGTTTGAGCCAATCGTTGCCCCAGATCAGAGTTTGTTCTCGTAGCAGTAACAACACACATATGCTAGTTTAATATTAGTGGATTGAATACATCTCTTTGCTTATATTTACTTTCTAAAGTGTTTCCATTCCCCTTTACCACCATCCCCTTCATTCTTCACTTGACTAGACCATATACACAGGCAGACAGGAAACATGTTAACACTTGCAGAAATATGCAGAAATAGCAGGCCCAGTTGAAAGGTCACGCAGAGATAAAGGAAACAGCCCTCCCTTTCCTAGGTTTCCCTCCAAAGATAAGAGAGAAGTAATATGCAGTCAGATAGTCAGATATATGTTTGTGTTGTTTCTGCTGAAAGTGTGTATGTGTGAATTTGTATTTGTGTGTGTTAGTTGAATGTATGACAGTGTGTTGTGTGTGCTAGGGCTCATGCTCACATTCATGAGAAAAGGTCATTTATGGTGGGAGCCCCACCACCATAGTTGTGGTCCCCCCTCCCTCTCCCCTACTTTATAGAAGGAGATGGGGTCCTTTATATGCAGCTGTTCTCAAAGCAATTACTGCCCTTAATGAGCCTGTCTGGAATTTCACTGGCCCTCTTCGCCATGTCACTTTAGCTGACCGCAGGAAAAATAAAACAACTACTGAAAAAGCTGCCGCCCATCAAGTAGCAGATGCAACAAATAAAATAAAAAGCCCATCTTTCATGATATGTGTATGTATTTTCTATATCGATTGATCATTGGGATATTTAAGCAATAAGGCACGAGGGGGGTGTGGTATATGGCCATTATACCACGGCTAAGGGCTGTTCTTACATACCACGCAACGCGGAGTGCCTGGATTCAGCCCTTAGCCGTGGTATGTTGGCCATATACCACAAACCCCCTGAGGTGCCTTATTGCTATTAGAAACTGGTAACAAGTGTAATTAGAACAGTAAAAATACATTTTTTGTCATACCCGTGGTATACGGTCTGATATACCACGACTTTCAGCCAATCAGCGTTCAGGGCTTAAACCACCCAGTTTATAATATCATGTAACTAATCTTCTGCTTTTTCTATTTCTTCCATGTCTCATTGGCGCTGCCCTTGGTCCTTAATAGGTGAGTGTCTTTCATTGTAATTCTTCTATTTTATACCAGGTCAAGGTTTACATTGGGTCTTTCCTTTAAGTGAGACCACGACTGTGCTGCCATCCACACACAAAGTAGCCTTACATGTAGGCAGTACACCACATAACACATATTTCCTTCCAAGATGACACACATCATTTCAGGAAGTATTTCACACTTCTAAGACCTTATCTGTAAGCTACTGTTCTAAAGGTTGTCAGACAGGAGAGCGTGATGGACACTTCAGTGTACCATCTCAACAGCTGAAACTGATGGAGCCTACTCTTCATTAATTACATTCCCATCTTCTCAAAATGATTTTCTGTGTAAGCAGAGCTCCGCGTGATAATGCTCAGTGCTGCTGTTTGGTTGAAGGGAGGTACTAAGTAGAGAGAGCCGTTGTGGTGAGAGGGTTAGGGGTGCCTGCACACCACAGTACTGAAACCCCGGCACAGACCGACCTCGGCTTACCAAAACCAAAATGGCCACCAACCACAGTCTCTCCAAAAGAGGAGACCAGTAGGGTTTACCGCGTGGCGAGGGTTATTTTCCACATGCAACGGACCCAAAACACACATAAAGGTACTACACCACAAAGTCATGTTTGCCTGATAGTCTGTTGAAGTGAAGATTGTGTACATTTACTCCCCCCCCCACACTCCTCTCTATGTTTCTATTGTTGCAGTATATTGTCGTGAATACAATGCATCATTTTGGAAAGTGCCAGTGTTAGACTGTGCATAGCATCTGTACCATAACATGCTGTCTTGGCTATAGACGATGGTTGTTCCTGCCCATAGCATGCTGTCTTGGCTATAGACGATGGTTGTTCCTGCCCATAACATGCTGTCTTGGCTATAGACGATGGCTGTTCCTGCCCATAGCATGCTGTCTTGGCTATAGACGATGGTTGTTCCTGCCCATAGCATGCTTTCTTGGCTATAGACGATGGTTGTTCCTGCCCATAACATGCTGTCTTGGCTATAGACGATGGTTGTTCCTGCCCATAACATGCTGTCTTGGCTATAGATGATGGTTGTTCCTGCCCATAACATGCTGTCTTGGCTATAGATGATGGTTGTTCCTGCCCATAACATGCTGTCTTGGCTATAGACGATGGCCTGTCCACTTCATTGTGCTTTTAATCAAAACATGACTTGACATGACGAGAGCTGCATTGCCCCTCAATGTCCGTTCTTGTAAGCAGCCAGACTGTACTCATACTGTATTCACCCAGAGAGTATTCAGCCAGACTGTACTCATAATGTACTCACCCAGAGAGTATTCAGCCAGACTGTACTCATACTGTACTCACCCAGAGAGTATTCAGCCAGACAGTACTCAGCCAGACTGTATTCAGCCAGACTGTATTCAGCCAGACTATATTCAGCCAGACAGTACTCAGCCAGACTGTATTCAGCCAGACTGTATTCAGCCAGACTATATTCAGCCAGACTATATTCAGCCAGACTATATTCAGCCAGACTGTACTCAGCCAGACTATATTCAGCCAGACTATATTCAGCCAGACTGTATTCAGCCAGACTGTATTCAGCCAGACTATATTCAGCCAGACAGTACTCAGCCAGACTGTATTCAGCCAGACTGTATTCAGCCAGACTATATTCAGCCAGACTATATTCAGCCAGACTATATTCAGCCAGACTGTACTCAGCCAGACTATATTCAGCCAGACTATATTCAGCCAGACTGTATTCAGCCAGACTGTATTCAGCCAGACTGTATTCAGCCAGACTATATTCAGCCAGACTGTATTCAGCCAGACTATATTCAGCCAGACTATATTCAGCCAGACAGTACTCAGCCAGACTGTACTCAACCAGACTGTACTCAGCCAGACAGTACTCAGCCAGACAGTACTCAACCAGACTGTACTCAGCCAGACAGTACTCAGCCAGACTGTACTCAACCAGACTGTACTCAGCCAGACAGTACTCAGCCAGACTGTACTCAGCCAGACAGTACTCAGCCAGACTGTACTCAGCCAGACTGTACTCAACCAGACTGTACTCAGCCAGACTGTACTCAGCCAGACTGTACTCAGCCAGACTGTACTCAGCCAGGCAGTACTCAGCCAGACTGTACTCAACCAGACAGAATTTCTGACGACCCCAAATCTGCACATTTCTATTTTAACATCAACAAATAACCTTCAGTTCATTACATGTTCATCTCCCAACCTAGGGAGAGAGCCACATCTGTGGGGGACTAGGGGAAGGGACAAGAACAGGCCAAGGGTTATAAGTGGCCCGGAGGGGGTGGGACTCCGGAGGGGGGCGGGACATGCGGCGCAGAATGGCCTCCAACATGCATACAAACACCTGGGTTGTTGAAGTGGCGTTCCCCAGGGGACTTGTGGGGGAAATATTGTCAAGGTGGGTCTCCCGGCACGGGGGGGGTGAAAGGACATGTCCTTTAGTTGAGGACACGCCAAGGAGAGACCAGCTGAGAGACGAGAGAGAGAGAGAAAGAAAGAGGGGGGGGCTTCTCTGGAAGAAGGGAGGTAAAGTTGAAAGATGAGCAGAAGAGGTAGATAGGCGGAGAGGGAGTGGGGTTCAAGTCCCCACAGAGCACAGCAACAATGAGTGAAGCAAGAGAAAAGTTCAAGCCTGTGTCACACGATGAGACAAAGACATGGCTAGAGAAGAGTAGAGATGCACACCTTACCTTTCCCCATACTGTACACGTTGGTTCTAAGTCAGTAATCATGATATACGTGATACACTACAGCAGCATTCTATTTTGGGGTGATACTGGTTAGACCGAATAACATAAACTCTCTCTTTCGCTTTCTCTCTCTCACTTTGGGTCTTTTTAGGTGGATGTCTCAGGTATTGTTCAGAGAGAGAGAGAGAGAGAAGGAGAGGAGAGAGGATCGGAGAAAGGGAAAGAGATAGAGAGAGAGAGAGGGAGAGACTATATGAGGAAGAGAGGGAGGGAGGGAAAGCGCTGACGTCTGGGAGAAGCAGAGTGAGTGTGTTTGGCGGGCGGTACGCCCTTGCAGGTTTCTCTATCACTCAGCTCCTATTCATTTTTAATTGCTTCCTCCCTCTGCCTTGCACACAGCTCCACTTTTCACTCACTGAGCAGAAACACCAAACTCCCCAGCAGAGGAGAAGAAGAAAAGAGAGGGATGGGAGGATGTGGGGGGAAGTGATGAGAAAGAAGAGAGGAGGGGAAAGGGGTTTGGAAGAAAGGATGAGAAGAAGAGAGGAGGGGAAAGGGGTTTGGAAGAAAGGAGAGAAGAAGAGAGGAGGGGAAAGGGGTTTGGAAGAAAGGAGAGAAGAAGAGAGGAGGGGAAAGGGGTTTGGAAGAAAGGAGAGAAGAAGAGAGGAGGAGAAACCAGATTATAGTTGAGGAGACGATGGGAAAAGCAAGTATGAAAAATAAAAATAGATGTTTTATTGTCTTATACACCTGATAGGTGCGGTGAAATGTGTTGTATTACAGGGTCAGCCATAGTAGTAGAGTGGAGGATATGAAAGAAGATGATGGCGCAGTCTATACTGTATACCAGTGTTTCCATCTTCCAGTTCCCCCAACAGCACACATGTTTGTTGTACTTCACTCCTCTACTTTAGTCTGTAGTACTTCACTCCTCTACTTTAGTCTGTAGTACTTCACTCCTCTACTTTAGTCTGTAGTACTTCACTCCTCTACTTTAGTCTGTAGTACTTCACTCCTCTACTTTAGTCTGTAGTACTTCACTCCTCTACTTTAGTCTGTTGTACTTCACTCCTCTACTTTAGTCTGTAGTACTTCACTCCTCTACTTTAGTCTGTAGTCCTTCACTCCTCTACTTTAGTCTGTAGTACTTCACTCCTCTACTTTAGTCTGTTGTAATTCACTCCTCTACTTTAGTCTGTTGTACTTCACTCCTCTACTTTAGTCTGTAGTACTTCACTCTGCTACTTTAGTCTGTAGTACTTCACTCTTCTACTTTAGTCTGTTGTACTTCACTCTGCTACTTTAGTCTGTTGTACTTCACTCTGCTACTTTAGTCTGTTGTACTTCACTCTGCTACTTTAGTCTGTAGTACTTCACTCCTCTACTTTAGTCTGTTGTACTTCACTCTGCTACTTTAGTCTGTAGTCCTTCACTCTGCTACTTTAATCTGTAGTACTTCACTCCTCTACTTTAGCTTGTGGTACTTCACTCTGCTACTTTAGCTTGTGGTACTTCACTCCTCTACTTTAAACTGTAGTGCTTCACTCTGCTACTTTAGCTTGTGGTACTTCAGCCTTCTACTTTAAACTGTAGTACTTCACTCTCCTACTTTAGCTTGTTGTACTTCACCCTCCTACTTTAGCATGTTGTACTTCACTCTGCTACTTTAGCTTGTGGTACTTCACCCGCTACTTTAAACTGTAGTACTTCACTCTTCTACTTTAAACTGTAGTACTGAACTCTGCTACTTTAGTCTGTAGTACTTCACTCTTCTACTTTAGTCTGTTGTACTTCACTCTGCTACTTTAGTCTGTAGTCCTTCACTCTGCTACTTTAGCTTGTGGTACTTCACCCTTCTATTTTAAACTGTAGTACTTCACTCTCCTACTTTAGCTTGTTGTACTTCACCCTCCTACTTTAGCATGTTGTACTTCACTCTGCTACTTTAGCTTGTGGTACTTCACCCTGCTACTTTAAACTGTAGTACTTCACTCTTCTACTTTAAACTGTAGTACTGAACTCTGCTACTTTAGCTTGTTGTACTTCACTCTCCTACTTTAGCTTGTTGTTCTTCACTCTGCTACTTTAGCTTGTGGTACTTCACCCTGCTACTTTAAACTGTAGTGCTTCGTCAGTGCATTGAAGAAAAATAAGAAATACCCATAAAGCCTTTCAGCTCGACACCTCTACTACTTTCCCCTTTTTCGCTCACTCTTTAAATGAAAGATCAAAAGGAAACCCTCGACAACGTGCTTTCACTCTCCTCTCGCAGCACCGCCACCGCGCTCCATTTATTTGAAAGTTGCTGACACATTTCACACCCAATGTCCCTTTCTCCGCTCTTCTCTCGCCCACCCATCTGTAGTGGGTCTCTTGAGTTGCGTCTCTTGAGAAAGAGAGAGGGAGAGAGAGAGACGGAGAGAGAGAGAGCCCAGACCCTGCCTGCCTGCAGAATGCATTAGTACTGTGGAGCAGATAGGCAGAGGGAGGGAGGGAGGGGGTAGGAGCAGAGCCAGTCTGCTAAGGGGGGAGGGAGCACGAGAGGACGGAACAGCTGCAGTCTGGGCCTCCTGGCTAGACTGCTGAAAGTTATTATGGAGTTCCTGAGCAGTGGCTCCCCTCCCTCCCTCCCTCCCTCTCAGGGTGGGAGAGAGAGAGAGAGAGAGTGCTTCTTGCCCTTTCTCAGTGACCTTGCTAGCACATCACATTTTTTCTCTCTTTTTTGATTCGCTCTCTGTATTTCTGTCGGTCTGGACATAGCCGCAACATCTGTGTTCAAATACGAAATTCTACGTTTACACTCAACAACAACCATTCTCAAGATGAATCTATTCACATTGTGAATTTTAGGGATCACACAATTATATAGATATTTCAAGTACAGGGATGGCGATTTTCTCTGTTTTGATCTCAAAATCGGTCATGGAAAATAGGTCTGACGAAAAGTGTGTAGACGCCGAGAGGAGAGTAACTGGCCATGATTGGGAGTCCCATCGGGTGGCACACAATCGGACCAGTGTCATCGTGGTTAGGGTTTGGTCGGGGTAGGCCGTCATTGTAAATAATAATTTGTGCTTAACTGACTTGCCTGTTAAATGAACGTTACATTAAAAAAAGATGAATAAAAATAGTCCTCGCATCCGTTCTTCTCAACTCCTTCTCAAAACCCATTGGAGGAGAAGGTTCGGAAGGGAGGGACCTCTGACCTCTCATCCAATCGGGTTTGAGGAGAGGGGACGCAAAGAGTGTGCAATTGAGATTCTTCTACTGTATGCTCACTAATGTTACTTTCTCTGGCTGATGTGTCATCATGCACTCCACGCAACAAACTTTGTTCCTTACCGCGTGGAATGCAACTCAAGGTAAGCAACCTGTGTTCGAAATAATGCTGCGGTTATACTGTAGTTGATAAGAAGGAAATTATAGTTACATGCATGTATCAATAGCCCAAATTGTAGAATAATAGCGAAGACATCAAAACTATGAAATAACAGATATGGAATCATGTAGTAACAAAAAAAGTGTTAAACAAATCAAAATATATTTAATATTTTAGATTCTTCAAAGTAGCCACCCTTTGCCTTGATGACAGCTTTGCACACTCTTGGCATTCTCTCAACCAGCTTCATGAGGAATGCTTTTCCAGCAGTCTTGAGGACCACCAAAGGAAGACCCATAGCTCTGCTGCAGAGGATACGTTTATTAGAGTTACCAGCCTCAGAAATTGCAGCCCAAATAAATGCTTCACAGAGTTCAAGTGACAGATACATCTCAACATCAACTGTTCAGAAGAGACTGCATGAATAAGGCATTCATGGTTCGAAATGCTGCAAAGAAACCACTACTAAAGGACACCAATAAGAAGACGAGACTTGCTTGGACCAAGAAACATGAGCAATGGACATTAGACTGGTGGAAATCTGTCCTTTGGTCTGATGAGTCCAAATTTGTGATTTTTGGTTCCAACCACCATGTCCTTGTGAGACGCAGAGTAGGTGAACGGATGATCTCCGCATGTGTGGTTCCCCTTCGTGAAGCAGGGAGGAGGAGGTGTGATGGTGTGGGGGTGCTTTGCTGGTGACAATGTCTGTGATAAATGTAGTATTTAAGACACACTTAACCAGCATGGCTACCACAGCGTTCTGCAGTGATACACCATCCCATCTGGTCCCTGGGCGAACCCCCCCCCTTCAGCGCACCACTGTGACCACCACTGTCACTACCTGTGCTACCACTGTGACTACCACTGCTACCTGTCTGTCTGTCTGTCTGTCTGCCTGTCTGTCTGTCTGTCTCTCTCTCTCTCTCTCTCTCTCTCTCTCTCTCTCTCTCTTCTTTCTCTCGCTCGCTCTCGGTCTCTCTATCTATCCCTGTCTCTCTCTCTCTATCTCTTTCTATCCCTGTCTCTCTCTCTCAGACACCCTCGCTCGGAGGTGAGTCACAGCAGTGTTGCCGTGCCGACTGAGGCAGATGGCACCTGGAGCGTTAAAAGGGCAGTGGCGCCCAGTCCGCTCTAAGCCCCCACCCCCTCCACGCCAACCCCCACCTGGGTGCCACCTGCTTCCTTCATCTTACGCACCCCAGCTGACCCCTCCTCCAGCTTGGCACACGCTCAGGCGCACACACGCACACACACACACAAACGCACCAAAAAGTCTGAGAATATCAATCTAGCAGGGTTTTCCACGAACAACTTGAACACAGGCCACGACGTGGTTAGCCCTTGTGGCTGAGACTGCGTAGGTGTCCCACGCGAATTGTAGCTGTATTCCATGCTGCTTTTTCTCTGCAACCTGACCTGGCTGGAACTGCATTGTATAGCTACCAACGTTAGTGCAAAGACACTGCTTTCGTGCTCACCGCTGTGGGAAGATTTTAAGGAGGACACATATTTCTGCTCCTTTGGATTTTGCAATTTGTGTGTGCATTTTTTGTTCACTTGATTAATTGAGAATTTCATGTAAGGAGAGAGACACGGAATTCCAGCTAGCCTAGCTATGCTAGCTGGCCAGCAGTCTCAAATGGAAGTCCCTATTGAGCGGTTTCAATGCTGCAGGAGCTGTGCTAATTTTGCTTTACTCAGGGACAATGTGGACCGCCTGGACTTTCAATGTAGCAACTGTTTGCTTGCAGAGAACTACAGGGGCGAAGTGGCTACTCTTAGCGAACAAGTAACAAACCTACACAAGCTACTGGGGAACCCACACCTGCCTACTTTTTCTTTCTCTTCTTCTCCAGTAGCCGGACTCCGCTCTGGCCTGGTAGAAATGTTGCCACCGTGTCGGTTCTCCACAGCCGACTGACCGGAATCCCTCCCTGCAGGGATCCCTCCCCGAAGGGGTCTCTTCCTACCCTGGAGAACAGAGCTAGTAGGATGCTCCTGGATGACTTGCTGAATGTTCCTGTTCTTGACCCAAACAGCCATGGCGATATGTCACTCGCCGTGGAAGTTGAAAACTGTGTCCTTTGGCAACAGGGGCCTCCATAGAGATGTTAAGCCCGGACCGGACACAAACCGGAAACAGCTTCGCCATCTTGGATCCAGAGTTTCTGGCGCAATCTTCCCAGGGGGCTTCCAATTCAAGATCAGATCCGGAGGTACCTGCACCTTTGTCCTCTGTTCTGTCTCCCTCTCCGGTGGCTTCTATCTCGGGTTCAGGTCCTCAGAGCTCCCACCCTCATCCGACAGTGAGGCTGTCGGAGACTCCGGCCCATTCATCAGCCACGATGGATACTAGAGATGGATACCCTTCGATCCTTGAGGGGTTTGAACGAGGCGAAAGAACGGCCGGACTTCCTCAACCTTTGCACCAGCTGTCGTCATCGGCAGTTCTATTGTAAGAAACGTCTTGGTTCCCAGGGAAAGTACAGGCTACGACAGCAGGCTACTAGCATTACACACCTGGATAAAATATTACTGTAGCTCTGTTGGAATCACTTTTATATATAACTTCGACACCTTCTGGAAACAGAAGATGTTCTATAGGAATACATCCAAATCATCTTGGCTACTGGACTCTGTCCATCCATTTAAAGGCTGTGTTTTGACAATGACTTATCAATGACCCAAGACCAGCTCAGTTAATACTCTCCATTGTGTCGTTGAGTTGTCATAATGCTGCAGAAAATGTAGATTATACCAGGGGCGTTGGCAGACACAATGTAAGTAACTTAATGTATGTCTCCCTAACTGCCCTGAATGCCTATGTTGATCCTACAGCTATTGTATGCAATAATCATGTGCCTATAAACCAGAGTTATATTGTTAACACTGAGGCAGTGTGCCCTAGTAGGAAGTCCACTGGGTGCAGCTCATTCTGCACTATCAGCTCAAATATAAATAACATGAGCATGTATATTTCTGATAAGCTTCCCAAGTAAAGCAATAAAAACAATCAAGCATCCCAGAAAAGTGCAAAACAATTTACCACATGAACATATGTAGCCTAAGAAACAAGGTTCATGAAGCCAATAACTTGCTAGTAACAGATGACAGTCCTGTTCTCTGAAACTAACTTAGATCATACCTTTGATGATACAGTGGTAGCAATACATGGTTATAACATCTACAGAAAATACATAAATGACAATGGGGGTGATGTTGCAGTCTATATTGAGAATCACATTCATGTAAAGCTTAGAGAGGATTTCATGTTAAATAATATGGCTACACCTTCATCTGCCTCACCTAAAGCCTATTCTGGTTGGATGCTGCTATAGACCACCAAGTGCTAACAGTCAGTATCTGGATAATATGTGTGAAATTCTTGATAATGTATTTGATATCAACAAAGAGGTATATTGTCTGGGTGATTTCAATATTGGCTGGTTCAGGTTATCAGTCAACCAACCAGGGTAGGTGCAAACAACACAGTATTGATCACATCTTTACTAATGCTGCAGAAAGGTGCTGTAAAGCAGTATCCAGATCCATTGGATGTAGTGATCACAATACAGTAGCCACATCTAGGAAAACCATAGTTCCAAAGGCTGGGCCTAATATAGTGTATGAGAGGTCATACAATACGTTTTGTAGTGATTCTTATGTTGATGATGTAAAGAATATTTTCTAGTCTGTGGTGTGTAATACACCTGCATTGCTTGCTGTTTGGGGTTTTAGGCTGGGTTTCTGTACAGCACTTTGAGATATCAGCTGATGTACGAAGGGCTATATAAATACATTTTATTTGATTTGATTTGTAATGAGGAGAAACCAGACGCTGCACTTGACACATTTATGAAATTGCTTATTCCAGTTACTAATAAGCACGCACCCATTAAGAAAATGACAGTAAAAACTGTTAAATCCCATTGGATTGATGAGGAATTTAAAAATTGTATGGTTGATAGGAATGAGGCAAAAGGTATGACAAATAACTCTGTCAGCACAACCGATTGGCAAATGTACTGCAAATTGAGAAATCATGTGACTAAACTGAATAAAAAGAAGAAGAAACTATACTATGAAACAAAGATAAATTATATAAAGAATGACAGTAAAAAGCTTTTTTTTTTCTCCATAAAGTGAGTGTGGAAGAGATGAAGAAATTGTTGACTAACTATAATGACAAGCCACCAGGGTCTGACAATTTGGATGGAAAATTACTGAGGATAATATCTTCAATTTAAGCCTACTAGAAAGTGTGTTCCCTCAGGCCTGGAGGGAGGCAAAAGTAATTCCACTACCTAAGAATAGTAAAGTCCACTTTACTGCCTCAAATAACTGACCAATCAGCCTGTTACCAACCCTTAGTAAACTTTTGGGAAAAATTGTGTTTGACCAGATACAATGGTATTTTACAGTAAACAAATTGACAACAGACTTTCAGCTTATAGGGAAGGACATGCAACAAGCACAGCACTTATACAAATGATTGATGCTTGGTTGAGAGACATTTATGATAAAAAAAATTGCGGGGGCTGTTTTGTTAGACATCAGTGTGGCTTTTGACATTATCGATCATAGTCGATGGTGCTGGAAACATATGTGTTATGGCTTTACACACCCTGCTATATTGTGGAGAAGGAGATATCTGTCTAACAGAAGATAGAGGGTGTTCTTTAAGAACAAATTCTTATTTTCAACGACGGCCTAGGAACAGTGGGTTAACTGCCTGTTCAGGGGCAGAACGACAGATTTGTACCGGATTTGTACCAGATTTGAACTTGCAACCTTTTGGTTACTAGGCCAATGCTCTTACCACTAGGCTACCCTGCCGCCGTTAACTGCTCTGGGGGAAGTATTTTTACATCCGGATGAAAAGTGTGCCTGTTACTCGGGCCCAGAAGCTAGGATATGCATATAATTGGTCGATTTAGATAGAAAACTCAAAAGTTTCTAAAACTGTTAAAATTATGTCTGTGAGTATAACAGAACTGATATGGCAGGCAAAACCCCGAGGACAAACCATCCCCCCCAAAAAAAACAAGTTCAGCTTACCACTATTTTCAATGGCTAGTACTATAATTATAAGCCCAAGTCCTCCCAAAACGTTGTTTGACTTGTTTGGAAAAGTTTATGAGTAACGTTTGGGATTCATTTTGTATGCATTTTGATGGAGGGAAACTGGGTGGATTATTGAGTGAAGCGCACCAGCTAAACTGAGTTTTTATGGATATAAAGAAGGACATTATTGAACAAAAGGACCATTTGTGATGTAACTGGGACCTTTTGGAGTGCCAACAGAAGAAGATCATCAAAGGTAAGGCATTTTTTATATCGCTATTTCTGACTTTTGTGTCGCACCTGCCTGGTTTAAATACGATTTTCATGTTTTTGTATGCGGGGTGCTGTCCTCAGATAATTGCATGGTTTGATTTCACCGTAAATCCTTTTTGAAATCTGACATGGTGGCTGTATTAACAAGAAGTTAAGCTTTATTGTGATGTATAACACATATATTTTCAAGAATGTTAAATATTTCAATTTAGCATTTTTGAATTTGGCGCTCTGCAATTTGACTGGATGTTGACCAGGTGGGACGCTACTGTCCCACATACCCATAAGAAGTTAACTGACTTGCTAGTTAGATAAAGGTTAAAAAAAACACACACAAAAAAGAAATAGAGCTGCAGTTAATTTCAGATGGGTGGAATAAGTTAGTCCTAAATATTTCAAAATCTAAAAGCATTGTATTGTAAAATCATTCAATATACCCTAAACCTCAACTAAATCTTGTAATATATATTGTGGAAATTGACCAAGTTGAGGAGACTAAACTGCTTGGAGTAAGCCTGGATTGTAAACTGTCATGGTCAAACATGTTGATATAACAGTAGCTAAGAATGGGAGAAGTCTGTCCATAATAAAGCAGCGTTCTCACCTGGACTACTGTTCAGTCGTGTGGTCAGGTGCCACAAAGAGGGACTTAGGAAAATTACAATGGGATCAGAACAAGGCAGCATGGCTGGCCCTTAAATGTACACAGAGAGATAACATTAATGATATGCATGTCAATCTCTCCTGGCTCAAAGTAGAGGAGAGATCGACTTCATCACCACTTGTTTTTGTAAGAAGTGTTGACAAGCTGAATGCTCTGAGTTGTCTGTTTAAACTACTAGCACACAGCTCAGACACCCATCCATACCCCACAAGACATGCCACCAGAGATCTCTTCACAATCCCCAAGTTCAGAACAGACTTTGGAAGGCGCACAGTACTACATAGAGCCATGACTACATGGAACATCAGGTAACTGATGCAAACAGTAGAGTCAGATTTTTTTTTAAATGACAAAAATACACTTTATAGAACAGCAAGGACTGTGAAGAGACACACACAAGTACAGACACACATACGCTCCAAAACACTAGCACACGCACTTTACACACACGTTCATTGTAATATAGTTGTATGATGGTATTATATATGTTGTATTGTAGATATGTAGTGGTGTAATAATGTTATGTGATGTACTGTTTTATCTTTTGTTTTATGTGTAATGTAAGTGCCTTAATGAATACAAATACGTGCCAGGTTAAGAGCCAGGACATCCATGATCACAGGCGGCGGTGCCAGAGTGCCAGGCAGTTTTTATCTCCAAGCAATGAGTCTTTTAAAACAGATAGACAAAAGCTGTCCACCTCCACCAAGGACTATATGCACTGACTACATGCTCACTCACAGGTCTCTACCCACATACTCACACACACGCCTACAGTGACACTCTTTTGTGCACGCACGCACGCACGCACGCACACACACACAGACAGACAGACACACACAGACACACACACACACACACACACACACACACACACACACACACACACACACACACACACACACACACACACACACACACACACACACCAAGCCTAACCCATATATAAGGGCCTAGATGCCAGACCAATGGGATGTGTTTGAGTCACCCCCTCCTCCTAGTGTGTATAAGTGGTCTTATTGGTCCAGCTAACTGGCTGGCACTAATGCCAAGCTGGCACTAACGCCAAGCTCTTGCCTTCAAAGTATTGCATTTCTAAAGCCTCGCTAGGAGTTTGTGGCTGTACTCTGCACTCTTCAGATACACAATACTCCAGCCCAGAACATAAACAGGAAGCCACATAACGGGAGGCCCTCTCTGCCTTTTGGCCCCGCTAACTAGCATTAGTGTTAGCATGTGTTGGTGAGCGAACCGGGAACATGGTAGTTACGAGCTACACGGCTAACGACATGCATATTACACAGCATGACTATTCTGTATGTGGGTCGTTCGCTTGCTCGCTGTGCATGCTTCAGTAAGACAGATTGTTCCAGATGTGGAGATAGTGGTGCTGCTCAGTAGAATGAGCTCATTGTTTACAGTAGAACCTGGTGCTAATCTTTTATGAAAACGCTAACAGCTGCCTGACTCCTAGCTCCCCCCTGGGCTCGTGGGTGTGTGTGTGTGTCTATGTGTGCCCTCTGCCAGACTAGGCAGGCGCCTTATGCCCCCCCCCCACCCCACCCCCCTCTCACAAAGTAGCATTGATGCGAGCCTGTGTACTGCCCCAAATCGAATCTGCTCAATGAAATGGATCTGTGCAGCTAGCTGCCTACACACACACCAACAGAGACCTGCTAGTGTTGGGTTGCTTAAGCCCTTACACCAGGGGGGCTTGGTGTTGAGTCACGCTTGGGATTACTCCAACATAGACAAGATATAACACACCTCTTTGGCTTCTACACAATAGACGTTCCTGTACACGGCCACAACATCGTGGAGGGTAAAGTGACGCTCGCGGGTCACAGTGGTTGAGATGCACTCTACAGTAGGCTTCCCTCACAATCCAGGTAGCTCGTTAGCTAACACATGCTCAATCCATACACTGTGAAAGCTTGCACAAACACCTTCCTAGCTCTTTAAGTGTAGAACACTACAGTATCTTTTGGTGTACAACTCATCCTAGAAAAAGATTGACAAAATATTTGAGTGAACACTCTAACAATGGATATACATGTCCTCAAAGATGGAAGGCTGGCGGAAGGAGGCAAGATCAGGTGGGACCATTGGAGCCAATGAGAGTGCAGATACGCGTTTGAACAACAGGCCACGGATTAGCAATTAAAATTTTTTGTTGACAAAATTTGACGCTCATTGACCTCCATAAAATAAATTCCTCACATACTTTCGTGGACCGATGTTGGGGTGGGGTAAAACCTTATGCTTCGCCTCTTCCTCTCTGTCCTAGACCGTTCAGTGTTTCTATCTCACCTGCTGCAGGAGTGGATATGTGAATATCCATTTTTTAAATGTATATTTTATGACCCTATGTATGCTGGGGGAGATGCAGGCCTTGTTTGCAGCGAGCTGCAGAGCAGGGAAGTTTTTATGTTAATTTCCGCAGCACTTCCTGCTTCTTCTCTGATGCATTTTTTTTTTCTTTAGTGTTTTTCTCTCTTTTTTTTCTCATATTCCCTCCTTTTTCCTTTGCCTTCCCTGTCTCTTTGTCTTGACTGGTAGGTTATGGAACTGTGTCTTCTGCCCCTCAGCTAGCCAAGATGCAGAGCATGAAAGAAGTGTAGGAAACGCCCCCTCCCTTTCGCTCTCTCTGGCTAGGTCAGTGTGTGCGCTCTCTATGACTTAGTTGGAGAGAGCGAGAGAGAGACAGAGAAGAGAAACCTTGGGGAAACATGTCAGTGGAAAAAATCTCGGGGCCTAGCTCTGGAGAGAACACTTGTATTTCCTCCCTTCTCAGAGAGGGACAGCTGTTTTCCTTTTCTGCTCTCCTACTTAGGCCATTTCCCTCTGTGCGCGGCCTATAGAGGCGTCACCAGAGACAAATTAGCCCAAACATCAGTTCCTGGCATTGGACTGGAGTTCCTGGCCCGAGCTACAGTGGTGTTGATGGGCTTGTGTCAGAAAGAAAGCTGAATATTTAATGGAAGAGGTCAGAGATAGCCAGTTACTTTTCCTTCGTAACCTATACTAACATATAAGCTAACACTAACATTCCTTCACACAATGATGATTGGCTCAGGGACTCCGGTCATCTATCGTTCGTTTGAGAGAGTGAGAAAGAAGGGCAGATTAGCTGTGTGTCTAGTACTGGAACAAACAGATTGTTTTGGGATGTGATGCAAACCCCGCAACCCCATACTCAATGGGAAAGAAAGAGAGAGACCTTATTGAAAAGAGATAAAGAGAGGGAGAGAGCGATCGATAATGGAAGAGAGACGGAGAGCTGACAAAGTAGCGGAGCTATGACGTCTTCCTATAGCTTGTCTGCGTGCCACCTCCACTTCCACCCGAGCCCACCAATCACAATCTCCCTCTCTCGAAGGACACATTATGCACATAGGTACTGTATAAGTCCTTATATGTACTGTGAACGACTTGGTCTGACAGTCCGGATGAAAGGTTATCACAGGTTTAAATGTTTTGGGTTTTAGTGCCACTGAAGTAGAATAAAGTAGAATTGTAGGGAGAGAATTTATGTAACTAAAACAAAAATCCACGTTTTAGGGGGAATCACATCATAAACTAATCAAATGGAAAAGCTATTTTCCGCCTGAACGACTAAGTTAATTGTGTTAGCGGTCGGGAAGGTGTACTCTACGCCAACTTTAAACCAGATTCACACTTGTGAAAGAGATGATTTCATCTTTCATTTACCCCCTTTTTTCTTCATCATGTGGATTGTTTTTTTTTTCAGACTCCGACACTTCAAAAAAAACTTCCTTCCCGGTGATGGTCTTGGCGAATGACGTCTTTGTTTTCAAATTTTAACCCACCCACAATCCCCTACCAAACCTCCCAACTCTAAACTATAGCATGAGTTTCCATTGGGAAAAAAATTCCCTTACGCACAGAGCGACTGGATGAGAGATTTTATTTGGTTCTGTTTGCGTAGCTCGAGCTTAGCTTGTGTCGGTCTGTTATGTCGGTTTCTATGGTGAATAACACAGGCCATGCCAGACTAGGAAGAGTACAAGGAATAAAAAAAAAACACACATGTAGGACAGAAAAAGAGGAAACTCAATCCAAGAATTTGCAGGGCGTGGAGAGAGAGAGGCAGAGAGAGAGAGACTGGAGTGAGTGACTGAGGAGTAACAGCCTCCCTCAGAGAATGGATGAAAAATGGAGCCTGACAGAATCAAAATGGCTGCCATCTCACTCAGCAGACTCCAGCTCTGAAAAGGAAGAGTCATGTTTTTTTGCTGGCACAGATCACCTCAAATATTTGGTGTCGAGAAAACAACTCAAGCAAAGCCAAGCTGGAACGAGCCACCATAAGACCTCAGTGCATTCGAATACTATAATTATCGTCTTTTTTTATAGTTACATTTTTTCATAAGATTTTTTCCCCCATTCTAAATCTGTCCTGGCCCTAACCTAATGACATTCCATTGTTTGCCAAGGAGTGCTTATCAGACATTTTAGTATGAACAGAATTATTGCTTATTCATGCTTTCCCCCCATTAATGAAAGATGAGATGCATTAGTACATGGGGCCACGTGATTGATAGTGTGTGTGTGTGTGTGTGTGTGTGTGTGTGTGTGTGTGTGTGTGTGTGTGTGTGTGTGTGTGTGTGTGTGTGTGTGTGTGTGTGTGTGTGTGTGTGAGAGAGAGATTAGCTATATTAGTCCTGACAGACTGTGGATTGATAGGATGTGTGTGTGTGAGAGATTAGGTATATTAGTCCTGACAGACTGTGGATTGATAGGATGTGTGTGTGTGTGTGTGTGTGTGTGTGTGTGTGTGTGAGAGAGAGATTAGGTATATTAGTCCTGACAGACTGGATTGATAGGATGTGTGTGTGTGAGAGATTAGGTATATTAGTCCTGACAGACTGTGGATTGATAGGATGTGTGTGTGTGAGAGATTAGGTATATTAGTCCTGACAGACTGTGGATTGATAGGATGTGTGTGTGTGAGAGATTAGGTATATTAGTCCTGACAGACTGTGGATTGATAGGATGTGTGTGTGTGAGAGATTAGGTATATTAGTCCTGACAGACTGTGGATTGATAGGATGTGTGTGTGAGAGATTAGGTATATTAGTCCTGACAGCCTGTGGATTGATAGGATGTGTGTGTGTGAGAGATTAGGTATATTAGTCCTGACAGCTTGTGGATTGATAGGATGTGTGTGTGTGAGAGATTAGGTATATTAGTCCTGACAGCCTGTGGATTGATAGGATGTGTGTGTGTGAGAGATTAGGTATATTAGTCCTGACAGCCTGTGGATTGATAGGATGTGTGTGTGTGAGAGATTAGGTATATTAGTCCTGACAGCCTGTGGATTGATAGGATGTGTGTGTGTGAGAGATTAGGTATATTAGTCCTGACAGCCTGTGGATTGATAGGATGTGTGTGTGTGAGAGATTAGGTATATTAGTCCTGACAGACTGTGGATTGATAGGATGCGTTTCATTTAACAGATTGAAATGAGTGAAAGATCAGAGTAGAGTGCACGGCTGCTACCACTCTGCCATTTCCTTGTTTGTGTGTGTGTGTGTGTGGTGTGTGTGTGTGTGTGTGTGTGTGTGTGTGTGTGTGTGTGTGTGTGTGTGTGTGTGTGTGTGTGTGTTTGTTTGCATCTGTCTGTGAGTCTGTGTGTGTGTTTAACCTAATTTTTAGGCTAAATCAGGGATATTATGTTACCTCATTTGTGTACACAAACAGCCGCGTTACGTTTTTTTTTTCCAGGGACAAGAGTCTGGAGGCACAGCCAGGAACAGTCATACAGGGTTTTCCACTGTGATTTGCACACAAAACTGATGAAAAGAAGTCTCAGCCAGGCCCATACATCTGCATCTCACACGACCTCCAAACCACCTATTCATTTAGCTATTCATTTAGCTTTCATCGCCTGCAATAAAGTAGGGCTTTGCCCCGTAACTGAGCTACCCATAAACTTCACCCTCCCATAGCCTCCGCCCCTTCCTACCCTCCCTCCCTCCTCCAGTTCCTCCCTCGTTTCTGAACATGTTTGCAGTAAACCCATCTCCCCTCGGGCAGTCACATAAAACCAATCCCTTTTAATTAAGACAGATTCCAGTGAGGAAAAGATAGCGTCAACTTTTTCTCTCGTTCTTTTTTCCCTCTTTCCCTCCGTTCTTTCCTCAACCACAACATCCTGTCTTTTTCTTCTCCCTTTCTATCCTCCCCTCTTCTCAGCTGTTCTTTTTTTCTGCACACTTCCTGTCCTTGGTGTGTGGGGTAACACTAGCTAGTGCTTCTTCTGACTCAACGATAGCATTTCATGGTAAGGTCTACACATGGTAAGGTTGTTGTATTTGATTCCATTTTGGATTTTAGGTTGTTTGTTTGGATGGGGGAGGGGGGGGTTCTCCTGCCCCATTACATAGAATGAATACATACCCACACCCCACATCAGGGGACAAATGATGGCCTATAGTTAGTTAAGTGTGATGTGGGAACTCCAACCCTTCTTACCGACTCTAAACTCCGCAGCGATTCAAATGGTTGCTAACCTACTTCTTGAACTTTAAACAGGAGCTGTCTAAACTCTAGTTCCCTGAGATTCAAATGGTTGCTAACCTACTTCTTGAACTTTAAACAGGAGCTGTCTGAACTCTAGTTCCCTGAGATTCAAATGGTTGCTAACCTACTTCTTGAACCTTAAACAGGAGCTGTCTAAACTCTAGTTCCCTGAGATGCAATTGATTGAACTTCCTGGTAGAACAGATGTGAATCCTAAACAGGATTAAAGGCTCTTGGGCTGACCTGAGCGAGGAGGACAAGGGGGAGCTTGATGGAGGAACTACCAACCCAACAGTGACTAGTTTACAGCACCGGTCCGCTCGCTCACCTTCTGGGTCAACCCCTGCAACAGATGCAAAACAACACGACCCCCCCCCCCCCGCGCCCATCTGTCTTACAAATGGGGCGAGTCACAGGGGAGATGGAGCCCATTGATGTACTACGCATGTGAACTAAGTGGAACCATATTACGACGCCACCTCGGTGGAAGTAGTCTGGCTGAGGTCTCCCTAGTGTCTGAGACTTAGCGTCAATGACGTCGGCCTTAAGATCCATCCACAGTGCAACACGCTCACAACAGACAGATCTGATTTATAGATATAGATTTCACGAGTGACATTGGCTCCAGTGGCATCATCGCCCTGTCCTCTAAAAATGGCTGCCAACATGGAATGAGCGTTGCAACGCTCTGGAGGGGTTGGCACACGGGTGTGTGTGTGTGGGGTGTAGGGCACTGAGCTTGGCAGTAGACAGATAGATAGGTAGACAGCCAGCCAGGCAGGTACCTGCCAGTCTGCCTGCCTGTCTGTCTACCTGCCTGTCTGTGTACCTGCCTGTCTGTCTACCTGCCTGTCTGTCTGTCTACCTGCTTGTCTACCTGCCTGTCTCTCTACCTACCTTTCTCTCTGATGGCGTATGGGCCAACAGCAGCCAAACAGGAACCCTCCTCTCCAGGAATATTTGTTCCCACCACAATCCAAAACCCTAACAGGATGTTGACTTGTGACCTCGTCTTTCCTCACTCCACATAGCCCAGCCGTGATCCACTATCCAATTATGTTGATTTGGGGGTTTGACCTGGGTGCGTGACCTCTTGGTTTTGATAGTTTGTCTCAGTTGATTGGTTGGCGTGTCAGATGTCTGTGGTTCTCAAAAGGCTCAACAAATCATCAAATGTGAATCCATTTTCCCGACTTGATTTTTCCTGGCGGACTCTAAACGTGTGGTAATTGTCTTAGCTCTTCAGTCTGTTTGGGTTGGCGAGAGGTGAGCCGCTGAACATGTTTATGGAGTCACTACCCATCTGCCCCTCTGTTGTTGAACTGCATATCTGAGGGATTAAATCAGGAGGGACAGCATCGCGTGAGATATTCCTGCAGTGGTGTAAACACACACACATATACACACACACCCTTTGCATTCTCTCCTAATCTGTATCCATTTCTCACACACGCACACGCAGCAATGCGCACACACACCCTGGTAGCAGTGAACGTGTCTCCCATTCCCCAAGTACAGTGGGAATGTGGGCCATTGACTCTCTGACCGTCCCTCCCCGCGGTTGGCCCAGACTGCCAGATGACCCCCGTGGCTAAAGGCCTGATTATCATTTTATTGTTCCATGTCATTGTTCTGATGGTATCAACAGAAATGAATTGGCTGTCCATTGATTTACAACAACCCTCCCTCCCCCTGGTGGTGCTGCTCATTGATTTGTCCGTCAAGTCCGCTGCTCTCCCTCCCCTACTGGCTGGTGGAGTAGACTTCAACCAATAATAGGCTACAGTGTAGACGTAAGGGTTTGACAGACAGACTGGTAGACTAGAGATGTAATGTAAGTTGCGTTAGTTCCGTCTATGTCTAACAGAAGGGAAGGGCCTCCCGAGTGGCGCAGCAGTCTAATGCACTGCATCACAGTGCTGAGGCGCAACTACAGCCTCGGGTGCGATTCCATAGCCGGCTGTAACCGTGTAACCAGGAGACCCATGGGGTGGCGCATAATTGGCCCAGCGTCGTCCGGGTTAGGGGAGGGTTTGGCCGGACAGGATTTCCTTGTCTCATTGTGCTCTAGCGACTCCTTGTGGCAGGCCAGGAGCCTGCAAGCTGACTTCGGTCATCAGTTGGACGGCGTTTCCTCCGACACATTGGTGCAGCTGGCTTCCGGGTTAAGAGAGCAGTGTGTCAAGCAGCAGTGCGGCTTGGCAGAGTCGTGTTTCAGAGGACGCATGGCTCTCGATCGTCACCTCTCCCGAGACCGTAGGAGAGTTGCAGCGATGAGACAAGATGGTAACTACCAGTTGGGGAGAAAAGGGGGGGGTGAAGTAAAAAAAAGCAAGGAAAGGCAAAACAACTTTGTTACCAAGACGCTGATAAGACGTAATGTGGATAAGACACATACTCGGATGGTAAGAAAGATTTGACACAGGTATCCCATACTTAAAAGGGTTTTATAGACATGAATTAAGCGTAAATATTTCCTCATAGATATGGTATACAACAGGGATATTTGGTTGTTATTTGAAGTGTATTAGCGTAGACCCAGTTCTAACTTGAACACATCTCCCCACTAGCATTTACTTTGGGTGAGCTCATGGACTGCCAGGCTGCTGTTGGCAAGGCTGGTTAAATTGTATGGTACATTGATTGGGAAGGGAGAGGGCTTCATTAGTGGGCTTGTGTCTGAAAGCTGTCAGAATGTTCCATCAGACCAACGTTGGTCGCTATACCCCTTCCCCCTTCACTCTGCAATTTCCTTACCCCTTGCAGGAAGTGATCTAACGTCTCTCGGCTTTGCCTACTTCCCCATTTCAGCTTAGTGATGGCCAGCTTCCTGTCTGACAGTCTACCATTTACCAGGGGTTTTGGGTGACTTCAGACGCTCCTGCTTTGGCAGTCACTGTCAAAATTACAGTGGCGCGACCATACATGTCTTGCCCCTCCCTCCCATAAAAAGTCAACCTCGCGCCGCAGGAGCTGGCCACGATATGCAAAAGCAGCCCATGGCTTAATTTCCATAGCGTTTGACTGTTTGAGGGTATGTAAATAACTGTCTGGCCACCACATTGAGCGTTTTGTCATGACAGTTGTGGACAAGTGCTCTCATTGTCATGGTATTTAAAGTGATAGAAATGGCAAATGCTAAAGTACTGGCTAATGTTAAAGTAGCCTACTAGCGTTTGATAGCCTGTCCTAGGCAGGTCTGTTGTGGTTAGGAGAGGGGAGGACTCGGGGTGGCTGCAGCTGCTCCACTATTGACTGTCTTGTACTCTAAATGGGAAGGGAAGTGGAAAGGCTGGCTCTGCGGGAGTTTAACTAGTGCACTGCTGGTCTAAACATACAGGGAGGGACCCAGTACAATGTTCCATTTGCTACAATACATATTTCAGATTGTAATTTAAGTGGATGGATGTGATATCTGGATTATTTTTGAAAACATGCGTCACATTGTCAACGTTTTTCCCAGCAAGGCCCTAGCTCTACAACGGCATGTAATTATGTAATTGTTCAAAATGTTTTCTGGCTGCATCTCGCTGTCGTTCTGCTGCACCTCGCTGTCGTTCTGCTGCACCTCCCTGTCGTTCTGCTGCACCTCGCTGTCGTTCTGCTGCACCTCCCTGTCGTTCTGCTGCACCTCCCTGTCGTTCTGCTGCACCTCCCTGTCGTTCTGCTGCACCTCCCTGTCGTTCTGCTGCACCTCCCTGTCGTTCTGCTGCACCTCCCTGTCGTTCTGCTGCATCTCCCTGTCGTTCTGCTGCACCTCCCTGTCGCTCTGCTGCACCTCCCTGTCGCTCTGCTGCACCTCCCTGTCGCTCTGCTGCACCTCCCTGTCGTTCTGCTGCATCTCCCTGTCGCTCTGCTGCATCTCTCCTGTCGTTCTGCTGCACCTCCCTGTCGCTCTGCTGCACCTCCCTGTCATTCTGCTGCACCTCCCTGTCGCTCTGCTGCACCTCCCTGTTGTTCTGCTGCACCTCCCTGTCGTTCTGCTGCACCTCCCTTTCGTTCTGCTGCACCTCCCTGTCGTTCTGCTGCACCTCCCTGTCGTTCTGCTGCACCTCCCTGTCGTTCTGCTGCATCTCCCTGTCGTTCTGCTGCATCTCCCTGTCGTTCTGCTGCACCTCCCTGTCGTTCTGCCGCACCTCCCTGTCGTTCTGCCGCACCTCCCTGTCGTTCTGCTGCACCTCCCTGTCGTTCTGCTGCATCTCCCTGTCGTTCTGCTGCATCTCCCTGTCGTTCTGCTGCACCTCCCTGTCGTTCTGCTGCACCTCCCTGTCATTCTGCTGCACCTCCCTGTCGTTCTGCTGCACCTCCCTGTTGTTCTGCTGCACCTCCCTGTCGTTCTGCTGCACCTCCCTGTCGTTCTGCTGCATCTCCCTGTCGTTCTGCTGCATCTCCCTGTCGTTCTGCTGCACCTCCCTGTCGTTCTGCCGCACCTCCCTGTCGTTCTGCCGCACCTCCCTGTCGTTCTGCTGCACCTCCCTGTCGGCCACGAGCAGCCCACAACTACAAAAATCACAGCCATCAGTGAACACAGCCTACCTGTTGTACGCTGGAGTGGCTGTGTGTTCGCTACGCACGGCTGTGCCTCCCCCCAGTGGGTAAGCGCAAGCGAGACCCGTCTGTTGTGTCAGACACTCCTCTTCTACATGAGACGATGCCAGGTTTTTAATCAAGAGGATCGACTAGACATCTCGGCTGGGGGACTTAGCCGTCATCCCGCTCGCTCCCTCCCTGCCTTCCTCTCTAACGGACCTCTCTCCCTATCCCAGTCTCAATCCCCAAAGAGCCTAATCCGGCCAGATCCCACATCCGGTTTTATCCCAACATCCGCCAGAAAGAACAGGAAAAACTTGAAGGAAAACGAAAGGCTGGGAGCCATAAAATCTCTATTCTGACCAGGGTGGTGAATTAAAATGTAAAAAGATGAAAAGGACAGGGGCTCCCGGTTGAGTTGGAGAGTGGCTCCGGGTTTCTAGGGAGAAGGAGGTAGAGAGAGGATTGGCTGGATTTTCTTATGGAAATGAGAGCCGACACTGTCACTGTAGTCGCTGCTGCTGCCGCAGTCCTGCAGGAGGGAGAGAGAGAGTGTGCCATGGCCAGAGCACCAGTATATCTGAGTCAGTCCAACACACACACACACACACACACACACACACACACACACCCACGTCTGTCTCATGTGTCTGCTCTATCCAGACTAGCCTCCCTCCCTCCCTCCCTCCCTCCCTCCCTCCCTGTCTGTCTGTCTGTCTGTCTGTGTCTGTCTGGTGTGTCTACTCTATACATACTAGCCTCCCTCCCTCCCTCCCTCCCTCCCTCCCTCCCTGTCTGGTGTGTCTACTCTATCCAGACTAGCCTCCCTCCCTCCCTCCCTCCCTCCCTCCCCCTCCCTCCCTCCTGTCTGTATGTCTGTCTGTCTGTATGTCTGTCTGTCTGTCTGTCTGTCTGTCTGTCTGTCTGTCTGTCTGTCTGTCTGTCTGGTGTGTCTACTCTATACATACTAGCCTCCCTCCCTCCCTCCCTCCCTCCCTGTCTGTCTGTCTGTCTGTCTGTCTGTCTGTCTGTCTGTCTGTCTGTCTGTCTGGTGTGTCTACTCTATACAGACTAGCCTCCCTCCCTGTCTGTGTGTCTGGTGTGTCTACTCTATACAGACTAGCCTCCCTCCCTGTCTGTGTGTCTGGTGTGTCTACTCTATACAGACTAGCCTCCCTCCCTGTCTGTGTGTCTGGTGTGTCTACTCTATATAGGCTAACCTGTCTCTCTGGTTTCACACACTGACATGACATCACAGTGCCAACAGTTGGTGAACAACCTGTCATACTTCAGAACGCTGGTCCCTACACAAGCTACTAATGC
>NC_088402.1:85810841-85828341 GCF_034236695.1 Oncorhynchus nerka
GGCTATGAAACATTTGTTGTCTTGGATAGTAAGGCAGACATTGGATTACTTTACAGAACTGTGTGATCATTTGAAAATAGCTGCTCTGCTCTAGTCCCATCTTCCTTGGCCAGGGGCCAATGAAGTCAAAAGCAACGACGTTCTTTGTTCAAATATTTAGTTGTAATATTTGAGTCTTCCAATACTTTTTTTACTTGGCCAATACCCGCTAGTGCAGAAACACGTGAGGTGACATAGGTGGCGTTAAAGGTTTCACAAAGGCTATATAAGGCTTCATAAGGCTTCATAAGGCTACATAAGTCAGACATCATTCCATGTTTTTTAGCAATAATGTTCATAAGCCTGTTATGAAATGTAGGGTTACATAACACGTCATCCATTGTGTGGTGTTAACATTTGGCTAGCAATTGATCCCTCAAGAAACAGCTAGCAAGCTTCAGCTAGCGGATGGACCGGCTCATGTTTTTCCTTGGCACGGGGGGGATGGAGGATGGAAAAGTCCAGCTGTATTTGCTTACCACGGCCACCCCCCGTGCTTGGACCCTTCCTCCAGTGCGGGCCGATCCCTCTCTGGCTTAGGGGAACCAGTCTCGCACCATTCCCACGGAAACAGTTGCCAAAGCAAATTTAGCCAAAGGAAATGGATCTCTCTCTCTCTCTCTCTCCAGGTTTAGACTAGTCTGAACTGCTGGCGCTGCGCCAGGCCTGTGTGTGTCAGAGAGTATATGTTAATTTCTCTCTGCTAGGCCTTCAGACAGGAGGGGAGGCCTGTGGAACAAGGAGAGTCATTAGCTGTTCTTTCTCGTTCTCCCTTTCTTTCATTCTCCCTCTCTCTCTCTCTCTCTCTATTTCTCTCTCTCTGTCTCTCTCTCTGTCTCTCTCACTCTCGCTTCTCTCTCTCGCTTCTCTCTCTCGCTTCTCTCTCATGCACACAGCATATATTTGTGTATAAAGGAGAGTTGCTGAAGTTTGCTTAAATTTGATTCCTAGCCATGCAGTGGTTATCTTGCCTCTTTGGCTTTAACTTCAGACTTTCCCTCCCCTTTCGCTCCCTCCCTCTCATTCCATCTCTGATGTGGCAAGGTCCCTTTGGGACCCTGGCCTAATGTAGCCGCGGCTGGCTAGCCTGCTCTCCCCATGTTGTGCTGTCCCTAGCCTCTAACCTAGCCTAGTGTAACGGATGTGAAACGCTAGCTTAGTTAGCGGTGGTGCGCGCTAAATAGTGTTTCAATCGGTGACGTCACTTGCTCTGAGACCTTGAAGTAGTAGTTCCCCTTGCTCTGCAAGGGCCGCGGCTTTTGTGGAGCGATGGGTAATGATGCTTCGGTGGGTGACTGTTGTTGATGTGTGCAGAGGGTCCCTGGTTTGCGCCCGGGTATGGGCGAGGGGACGGTCTAAAGTTATACTGTTACACTAGCATAGTTTAACCACATAGGGGGGTATGATATGTTCGGCTTCGTGGACTCTTCCAGGAAGTGGACACCTCAACCCGAGGAGGAACAGCACCAGACCACATTCTGTTCGAGGAAACCCCACGTGTATCAGTCGTATCAGAAACAAAGATAACCATTTTCCCTCATTTGTAGTTTCTCAAAGATATCACCTTGAGAGATCGCTGCCAGAAGCAGTGTCTTGTCTATGGACTAGCATGAGGGATGGATAGAACTAGTGATGCACCAATATGACATTGTTGGCAACAGGGTTAAAGAGCTGACTAGCTATTTATTTTCATGAACTGAAGTTCAATTTCAATAGGCAAAAAAAAAGAAACAAAAAAAAGTGGCAACCTAGCTAATAGTTACTCACAAGGATTCCTAAATCATTCCTAAGAATAATGAAAATGACTGCAGTTTCTACTGGTCATTGTTTTCAGGCTGGTTGTATTGGTGCTAGCTAGGTACCAAGCTAAAGCTAGCTACGCCAGAAGTTGCGGCTTTATTACCAACGAGGTATTGTAAACACATTGCTCGCGGCCAATGTTTGCTTGTTTGCAGACTTTTTTGTACAGCCATGACAGTGCTATGGTATCTTTTTTGACACGCAAAGACCCAAATGGCATTCCATAGTATGTCATGAAGGTAGGGCAACATCTGAAAAATAGAGCAGTTGGTGAAAGCCAATATCACCCACGACAGAGAATGGTTGATTGTCAAGGGCAATGAATTCTATTATCTTGGCGTTAATGGATTTCGCCTTTGAGTTGTCTCGCTGAAATGTTGTTACTCTTTCAAATGACTGCTCGATCCCCACAGCAGACATTGTGGGCTAGTTTAGGAATGCTGTGTTGCACGTATAGCGCAAAATTCTACATGGCATCATTACATCATGTACCTACGTTATGTACAGTTGAAGTCGGAAGTTTACATACACTTAGGTTGGAGTCATTAAAACTCGTTTTTCAACCACTCCACAAATTTCTTGCCAACAAATTATAGTTTTGGCAAGTCGGTTAGGACTTCTACTTCGTGCACAACAAGTCATTTTTCCAACAATTGTTTACAGACAGATTATTTCACTTATAATTCACTGTATCACAATTCCGGTGGGTCAGAAGTTTACATACGCTAAGTTGACTGTGCCTTTAAACAGCTTGGTAAATTCTAGAAAAGTATGTCATGGCTTTAGAAGCTTCTGATAGGCTAATTGGCCACATTAAAAAATAAAAAAATAAAGTTATTTTTTTTTAAACTAGCCAAGTCAGTTAAGAACGAATTCTTATTTTTAATGACGGCCTAGGAACAGTGGGTTAGCTACCTTGTTCAGAGGCAGAACGACAGATTTCTACCTTGTCAACTCGGGGATTCAATCTTGCAACCTTTTGGTTACTAGTCCAAGGCTCTAACCACTAGGCTACCTGCCATCATTATGTTTGGAGGAAAAGGGGGGAGGCTTGCAAGCCGAAGAACACCATCCCAACCATGTAGCACGGGGGTGACAGCATCACGAGGGACTGGTGTACTTCACAAAATAGATTGCATCATGCGGGAGGATGAAAATTATGTGGCTATATTGAACATCTCAAGACCTCAGTCAGGAAGTTAAAGCTTGGTTGCAAATGGGTCTTCCAAATGGACAATGACCCCAAGCATACTTCCAAATTTGTGGCAAAATGGCTTAAGGACAACAAAGTCAAGGTATTGGAGTGGCCATCACAAAGACCTGACCTCAATCCCATAGAAAATGTGTGTGAAGAACTGAAAAAGCGTGTGCAAGCAAGGAGGCCTACAAACCTGACTCAGTTACACCAGCTCTGTCAGGACGAATGGGCCAAAATTCACCCAAGTTATTGTGGGACGCTTGTGGAGGCTACCCAAAACGTTTTACACAAGCAAGTTAAACAATTTAAAGGCAATGCTACCAAATATTAATTGAGTAAACTTCTGTAAACTTCTGACCCACTGGGAATGTGATGAAAGAAATAAAAGCTGAAATAAATCATTCTCTCTAGTATTATTCTGACATTTCACATTCTTAAAATAAAGTGGTGATCCTAACTGACCTAAGACAGTGGATTTGTACTAGGATTAGATGTCAGGAATTGTGAAAAACGGAGTTTAAATGTATTTGGCTAAGGTGTATGTAAACTTCCGACTTCAACTGTAGGTATGAACGTCAGCTGTGACATCGGTTTTGCACATCGGGGCGTTAAACTAGACATGGGCCGATACCGATGTTGGCATTTTTAGCGAATGTCGTCCGATTCCTATATGTTCACCGATATATCGTGCATCCCTAGATAGAACCGTTGGAGGTTGAAGTTGGAAGTGTTTTAGTCTAGGGACTAGCATGAGGGATGGATAGAACCGTTGGAGGTTGAAGTTGGAAGTGTTTTAGTCTAGGGACTAGCATGAGGGATGGATAGAACCGTTGGAGGTTGAAGTTGGAAGTGTTTTAGTCTAGGGACTAGCATGAGGGATGGATAGAACCGTTGGAGGTTGAAGTTGGAAGTGTTTTAGTCTATGGACTAGCATGAGGGATGGATAGAACCGTTGGAGGTTGAAGTTGGAAGTGTTTTAGTCTATGGACTAGCATGAGGGATGGATAGAACCGTTGGAGGTTGAAGTTGGAAGTGTTTTAGTCTATGGACTAGCATGAGGGATGGATAGAACCGTTGGGGTTGTTTTAGTTTAGTTGTGGAATAGGGCTGGTTCTGTTCTCGCAGTAGGGAGACATGTACAGACAGGTTGCTAATGGCGTTGATAGATGACAGTGTTTGTGTGAAGGTGGTACAGACAGGTTCCTAATGGCGTTGATAGATGACAGTGTTTGTGTGAAGGTGGTACAGACAGGTTCCTAATGGCGTTGATAGATGACAGTGTTTGTGTGAAGGTGGTACAGACAGGTTCCTAATGGCGTTGATAGATGACAGTGTTTGTGTGAAGGTGGTACAGACAGGTTCCTAATGGCGTTGATAGATGACAGTGTTTGTGTGAAGGTGGTACAGACAGGTTCCTAATGGCGTTGATAGATGACAGTGTTTGTGTGAAGGTGGTACAGACAGGTTCCTAATGGCGTTGATAGATGACAGTGTTTGTGTGAAGGTGGTACAGACAGGTTCCTAATGGCGTTGATAGATGACAGTGTTTGTGTGAAGGTGGTACAGACAGGTTCCTAATGGCGTTGATAGATGACAGTGTTTGTGTGAAGGTGGTACAGACAGGTTCCTAATGGCGTTGATAGATGACAGTGTTTGTGTGAAGGTGGTACAGACAGGTTCCTGATAATGCGTTGATAGATGGCGTTGATAGATGACAGTGTTTGTGTGAAGGTGGTACAGACAGGTTCCTAATGGCGTTGATAGATGACAGTGTTTGTGTGAAGGTGGTACAGACAGGTTCCTAATGGCGTTGATAGATGACAGTGTTTGTGTGAAGGTGGTACAGACAGGTTCCTAATGGCGTTGATAGATGACAGTGTTTGTGTGAAGGTGGTACAGACAGGTGGTACTCTCTCTCTCTCTCTCTCTCTCTCTCTCTCTCTCTCTCTCTCTCTCTCTCTCTCTCTCTCTCTCTAAAAAGCAGTGTGCTACCTAATAGCCTGAACATCTGGCTCTCTTTTCCTCTTCTCACTCCTGGCTGCTAACACCACACGCACGCACGCGCACGCACGCACGCACGCACGCACGCACACACACACACACACACACACACACACACACACACACACACACACACACACACACACACATACACACACACACACACATACACACACACGGCAGGTAAGTGTCAGTAACCCCTGACTGTTTTAGAATGGGGATGTTGGATCAAAACTTAATACACACTCTATACAGCACAGCAGCCAAACTGGGACTTAACATTCCCACTTAACTGCTGAGCACAGAGAAAGTGTTCCTCACTATACAGTGATTAGGTACTTTCAAAAGCAAAGCAAAGTAGAATCTCCAAAATGCACATATCCCATCTACACCGTACTTAGATATTTCAATAATTATTGTATAGAGTAGACAAATAAGAGGGTTTGAAACTAGTCTTCAGTGTTGATATTGTGTTGGAGTAACTCAAAAACCTTAGCTATTTACCTTGCTGAGTACAGAGGCCAATTTGTTGTCTGAGAATACATAGCCAAAGGGATGGCAATGGGATGAACTGGTTGACAAAACGGTCAGAGAAACGTGTCGTCTGTCACTTGTTTGTAGACTTTAGGTTTCTGCAGTTTGGGCGCAGTCTCTTTCTGCATGTATTCTTACGAGCTACCAGCGAGCACTAGGCTAGGCAACTAGGCTAGCTTCCCTGAAGGCCCTCCTTTCCTGCAGTCACAGTCTAGCCCCTCCATCAAGGAGAACTTCCTTCCTACAGTCACAGTCTAGCCGATCCATCAAGGAGACCTTCCTTCCTACAGTCACAGTCTAGCCGATCCATCAAGGAGACCTTCCTTCCTGCAGTCACAGTCTAGCCCCTTCATCAAGGAGACCTTCCTTCCTATAGTCACAGTCTAGCCGATCCATCAAGGAGACCTTCCTTCCTACAGTCACAGTCTAGCCGATCCATCAAGGACACCTCCTTTCCTGCAGTCACAGTCTTGCCCCTCCATCAAGGAGACCTTCCTTCCTACAGTCACAGTCTAGCCCCTCCATCAAGGAGACCTTGCTTCCTACAGTCACAGTCTAGCCCCTCCATCAAGGAGCCCTTCCTTCCTGCAGTCGAAGTCTAGCCGATCCATCAAGGACACCTCCTTTCCTGCAGTCACAGTCTAGCTGATCCATCAAGGACACCTCCTTTCCTACAGTCACAGTCTAGCCCCTCCATCAAGGACACCTTTCCTGTAGTCACAGTCTAGCCCCTCCATCAAGGACACCTCCTTTCCTGCAGTCACAGTCTAGCCCCTCCATCAAGGACACCTCCTTTCCTGTAGTCACAGTCTAGCCCATCCATCAAGGACACCTCCTTTCCTGTAGTCACAGTCTAGCCCCTCCATCAAGGACACCTCCTTTCCTGTAGTCACAGTCTAGCCCCTCCATCAAGGACACCTCCTTTCCTGTAGTCACAGTCTAGCCCCTCCATCAAGGACACCTCCTTTCCTGTAGTCACAGTCTAGCCCATCCATCAAGGACACCTCCTTTCCTGTAGTCACAGTCTAGCCCCTCCTTCAATGAGCCCAAAGACAGGTTACAGGCAGGGTGTGGCTCACTAGCTAAATGCAGAAAGAGAGAAAACAGGTTGTTTACTCTTTCATCTCTCCTTAGTCTGAGAGGATGTTATCTGTGCGCTAGCTGAGACAACCTGTTTGGTGCCACCCACACATAGCCTAGCGCCACAGGCCATTCTTTAATCTTTGACACAACCATTATACTTTTGACACGGTGTCACACTTAGGCTACAAACTCAATGTGGAAGTGAGATCGTCAGGCTAAACAGGAAGTGAGGTCATTAATGTGGTCAATGTCATGTTTAGGGTATGCCTAGACAAGCCAGATGTAGTTGAACCACATTTGCAGAGAATGGCAGCCATTTTGTTTTGTTTTGAGCGTGAGATTGGGTTCATATACGATTGGCAGTTCACCCCTACAGTTTGTTTGTACCGCTCGTGTTCAGTCTGGCTTCATGTTGCTTGTTTGCTTTTGTTGAATGGAATTCTGCTTGTTTGGAGAGGACATCCTGAAATCTGTGTCACAGGAAATGGAGTGTTGGAGAGAGACAGAAGAACAGACAGAGGGGGAGGGATGGAGAGAGACTGAGGGAGAGAGCAATAGAAATAACAGAGTGTGTTATGGGAGTGCGAGTTCTACCTATTGAGAAAACAATCTATCTGATGTAACGCAAAGATGGGGCTTTTTTGGCTAGGAGGATTTTCGTTCAATGCTTTTTTTGATGTTCGTTTTAGATCCAACAATTCCGTCTTAGTTCTCCCATCAAAATTCCCTGAGGAAGTTTCAGTTTAGTCAAACACATTTTTTCTGTCTGTTTTCAGAAGAAAGCAATCTTTCTTTTACTTTTTTTTGTTACTTACTAAGAATTTGACACATAACAATACCCTTTTTATTTGAAGCCCTAGTCCAATCCACAGAATCTCTCAATGAATTGTCTCCCTATTGGCTCAGTAGCAGCCAAAACATCTCAGTGAACTTCCCCCTCATTGGTTGTTTCATAACATGCACTGTAAAAAGTAACTGTCTAACTCATTAAAGAAATTGAGAGGTGTCTAACTCAAACATCTCCAACGGTCATGAGAACTCACATCATAAAAGTGGTACTAACTCATATGTCAAAAATATTTCTTATCACTTGTGTTTTTGAGTACTGTCAACAAGTCTTAGGTTATTGAGTAAATATAACTACATTTTTTAGAGTTCTGCTTAAGTTATTGCATTTTTACATAGTTTGTTGTGCTATGAGGCGTAATTGATCGTTATCTACGGATATCAAAACCGTCGGGAAAATTGATGTTCAATAATGATAAAAGCCCTTCACACCATCAACAAGGCCATGGTGCACCACTCTTGCCCTTTAACAGGCAGCTCAACCAGGCGTTAGCCTCAGCGCTAGCCAGCCGTAGCATGACTGTTATCTTAGCTATGCTAACCATATGGTGAAAGTTACATTAGTTGGCAGTGGCACCGGTTTTCTACTGTGTTTTGACTGAGCTAACCGGTCGATACATTGGTGATTGTTAGCAGACATAGAAACTTAAAAGAGTTTCACACAAGGCACAGAGAGGCCTTGACTGAACGTGACTGGCAGAGTGTGGCGTTCCCTACCCACACTGGCAGAGTGTGGCGTTCCCTCCCCACACTGGCAGACACAGTCGGAGGACCCCTGGCAGCTGAACATACCCTGCTGCCTACTCTCTATCCACACTGGCAGAGTGTGGCGTTCCCTACCCACACTGGCAGAGTGTGGCGTTCCCTCCCCACACTGGCAGACACAGTCGGAGGACCCCTGGCAGCTGAACATACCCTGCTGCCTACTCTCTATCCACACTGGCAGAGTGTGGCGTTCCCTACCCACACTGGCAGAGTGTGGCGTTCCCTACCCACACTGGCAGAGTGTGGCGTTCCCTATCCACACTGGCAGAGTGTGGCGTTCCCTACCCACACTGGCAGAGTGTGGCGTTCCCTACCCACACTGGCAGAGTGTGGCGTTCCCTCCCCACACTGGCAGAGTGTGGCGTTCCCTACCCACACTGGCAGAGTGTGGCGTTCCCTCCCCACACTGGCAGACACAGTCGGAGGACCCCTGGCAGCTGAACATACCCTGCTGCCTACTCTCTATCCACACTGGCAGAGTGTGGCGTTCCCTACCCACACTGGCAGAGTGTGGCGTTCCCTACCCACACTGGCAGACACAGTCGGAGGACCCCTGGCAGCTGAACATACCCTGCTGCCTACTCTCTATCCACACTGGCAGAGTTCCCCTCCCCACACTGGCAGAGTGTCCCTACCCACACTGGCAGACACAGTCGGAGGACCCCTGGCAGCTGAACATACCCTGCTGCCTACTCTCTATCCACACTGGCAGAGTGTGGCGTTCCCTCCCCACACTGGCAGAGTGTGGCGTTCCCTACCCACACTGGCAGAGTGTGGCGTTCTCTACCCACACTGGCAGAGTGTGGCGTTCCCTATCCACACTGGCAGAGTGTGGCGTTCCCTACCCACACTGGCAGAGTGTGGCGTTCCCTCCCCACACTGGCAGAGTGTGGCGTTCCCTACCCACACTGGCAGAGTGTGGCGTTCCCTACCCACACTGGCAGAGTGTGGCGTTCCCTCCCCACACTGGCAGACACAGTCGGAGGACCCCTGGCAGCTGAACATACCCTGCTGCCTACTCTCTATCCACACGGGCAGAGTGTGGCGTTCCCTACCCACACTGGCAGAGTGTGGCGTTCCCTCCCCACACTGGCAGACACAGTCGGAGGACCCCTGGCAGCTGAACATACCCTGCTGCCTACTCTCTACCCACACTGGCAGAGTGTGGCGTTCCCTACCCACACTGGCAGACACAGTCGGAGGACCCCTGGCAGCTGAACATACCCTGCTGCCTACTCTCTACCCACACTGGCAGAGTGTGGCGTTCCCTACCCACACTGGCAGAGTGTGGCGTTCCCTACCCACACTGGCAGAGTGTGGCGTTCTCTACCCACACTGGCAGAGTGTGGCGTTCCCTCCCCACACTGGCAGACACAGTCGGAGGACCCCTGGCAGCTGAACATACCCTGCCTACTCTCTATCTTCTCCCTCTCTATTTTCTCCTTCCCTCCATCCCTCATAAATAGAGGCTTTGTCACTCTCTCAACCCTGGGTTATTCCTAGGCAGATACCAGGACACCACTGAGGTGTGAGTTTCTAAAAGAGGGTACTTTCTGTGCGCTGCAACACTTGTCTAGGCCCAGTATCTCACCCAGCTCGGCTAATCGAAAGGCCTTATCTTTGAGGTGTGACATCCTGTCTATGCTGTGTAATCCACACCGGATCATAAGAACAAGCCCCCCCCCCCTCTCTCTACACTACACTACATTGCCAAAATTATGTGGACACATGCTCATTGAATATCTCATTCCAAAATCATGGGCATTAATATGGAGTTGGTCCTGCTATAACAGCATCCACTCTTCTAAGGAAGGCTTTCCACTAGATGTTGGAACATTGCTGCTATAACAGCCTCCACTCTTCTAAGGAAGGCTTTCCACTAGATGTTGGAACATTGCTGCTATAACAGCCTCCACTCTTCTAAGGAAGGCTTTCCACTAGATGTTGGAACATTGCTGCATGTACTTGTTTCCATTCAGCCACAAGAGCATTAGTGATGTTGGGCACTGATGTTGGGAGCGATTAGGCCTGGCTCGCAGTCAGTGTTCCAATTCATCCCAAAGATGTTTGATGGGGTTGAGGTCAGGGCTCTGTGCAGGCTTGTCAAGTTCTTCCACACTGATCTTGACAAATCATGGACCACGCTTTGTGCAAGGGGGCATTGTCATGCTGAAACAGGACAGGGCCTTCTCCAAACTGTTGCTACAAAGTTGGAAGCACAGAATCGTCTAGAATGTCATTGTATGCTGTAAAGTTAAGATTTCCCTTCACTGGAACTAAGGGGCCTCAACCATGAAAAAAAGCCCCAGACCATTATTCCTCCTCCACCAACTTTACAGTTGACACTATGCATTGGGGCAGGTAGCGTTCTCCTGGAATTTGCCAAACCCAGATTCGTCCATCGAACAGACAGCTGGTGAAACGGGATTTATCACCCCAGAGAACGCGTTTCCACTGCTCCAGAGTCCAATGACGTCGTGCTTTACACCACTTCAGCCGACACTTGGCATTGCACATGGTGATCTTAGGCTCGGCTTCATTTCATGAAGCTCCCGACGAACAGTTGTTGTGCTGATGTTGCTTCCAGAGGCAGTTTGGAACTCGGTAGGGAGTGTGGCAACCGAGGACAGACCATTTTTATGCACTTCAGCTCTTGGCGGTCCCGTTATGTGAGCTTGTGTGGCCTACCACTTCGCGGCTGAGCCGTTTTGTTCCCACTTCACAATAACAGCACTTTCAACGGGGCAGCTCTAGCAGGGCAGAATTTGACAAACTGACTTGTTAGAAATGTGGCATCCTATGACGGTGCCACGTTGAAAGTCACTGAGGCCATTCTACTGACAATATTTGTCTATTGAGATTGCGTGGCGGTGTGGTTGATTTTATAGACCTGACAGCTTCGGGTGTGGCTTAAATAGATTTCTATTGAAAGGTGATGTGTCCCACCGGCCTTGGACACACACACACACACACACACACACACACACACACACACTTAGAGTTGGTAGTCAGCAGTGTCACATTCCACCTCGGCCCATCCTTCAGATTTCACTTCCTCCCACAAAGCACTGCTCCCAGCAGTTCCTGTTTGGGGTGGAAGACCCTGGCAGGTGTCCAGATGAGTACACACGCACGCGCGCGGGCAGAGCTCTGGTTAGGTGGTCAGATAGACGGAAGCTAAATGCCTGCTCCACTCAGACACATTGGCACCGTCCCAATATCCCAAAGCGGCTTTCCTTCCTATGTCCTAGCTCCTATTTCCTCACCCTAGGACATTTGAGTAGATTTTCTAATGGAAGTCCTGTCTGTCACTGTCTGCGAGAGGCTCTGGAGCTCCCTGATAGAGCAAAACCTGTTTTGGATTCAGAAATAAAGTATCACATATGCTCCTTAGTTCATTGTCGAATATTCTACATTCTTTCCCCGTAGTCTAAACAAAGACACCTAAAGATCAACCCCCTCTCACATCCTCCTCTCTCTCTCTCTCTCTCTCTCTCTCTGTCTCTTTCTCTCTCTCTCCCTCCCTTTCACTCTCTCTCTCTCCCTCCCTCCATCTCTCTCGCTCTCTCCCTGTCCATCTCTCTCTATCCATCTCTCTCCCTGTCCATCTCTCTCCCTGTCCATCTCTCTCCCTGTCCATCTCTCTCTCTATCCATCTCTCTCCCTGTCCATCTCTCTCTCTATCCATCTCTCTCCCTGTCCATCTCTCTCTCTATCCATCTCTCTCCCTGTCCATCTCTCTCTCTATCCATCTCTCTCCCTGTCCATCTCTTTGCAGCAAATCTCTGTTCAAGATTACGGCAGGTGATGGGAGGGTAATAGATTACGGCAGGTGGTGGGAGGGTAATAGATTACGGCAGGTGATGGGAGGGTAATAGATTACAGCAGGTGATGGGAGGGTAATAGATTACGGCAGGTGGTGGGAGGGTAATAGATTACGGCAGGTGGTGGGAGGGTAACAGATTACGGCAGGTGGTGGGAGGGTAACAGATTACGGCAGGTGGTCGGAGGGTAACAGATTACGGCAGGTGGTGGGAGGGTAATAGATTACGGCAGGTGGTGGGAGGGTAACAGATTACGGCAGGTGGTGGGAGGGTAACAGATTACGGCAGGTGGTGGGAGGGTAACAGATTACGGCTGGTGGTGGGAGGGTAACAGATTACGGCTGGTGGTGGGAGGGTAACAGATTACGGCAGGTGGTGGGAGGGTAACAGATTACGGCAGGTGGTGGGAGGGTAACAGATTACCGCAGGTGGTGGGAGGGTAACAGATTACGGCAGGTGATGGGAGGGTAACAGATTACGGCAGGTGGTGGGAGGGTAACAGATTACGGCAGGTGGTGGGAGGGTAACAGATTACGGCAGGTGGTGGGAGGGTAACAGATTACGGCAGGATTTCCAGCCAATTTGACACAACTATGGGAAGTATTGGAGACAACATGGGCCAGTGGAACACTTTCAACACCTTGTGTTTTCTCAGACCCCATTCACTCTCAATACAACTATTAACATTTGAATTGCAAAAAATCATGTTTATCTCTTTTTAAAGAATGTGAAGATCATGACGTCTCTCTGGTCGACTCGAGAGAATGAGAAAAGGAAGGATAGGAGAGACAGAGACGTGTGATGAGGAAAGCTGCGAGGGAGGGGGGTGCTGGGGGGGGGGCTAGTGACAGACACAGCCTGGAGAGGCTGATGTCATGGCAGTCCAGAACACAGACCTGCCCTTGTCTGTGTTTTAAAGACTCCATCAGCTCAGAGACAGAAATAGAGAGAGAGAGACACAGAGAGAGAGAGAGACACAGAGAGAGAGAGACAGAGAGAGAGAGAGAGACACAGAGAGAGAGACACACAGAGAGAGAGAGAGAAACACAGAGACAGAGAGAGACACAGAGAGAGAGAGAGACAGAGAGAGATAGCGAGAAAGAGAGAGAGAGACAGAAATAGAGAAAGACACAGAGAAAGAGAGACAGAGAGAGAGAGACAGAGAGAGAGAGACACACAGAGAGAGACACACACAGAGAGAGAGAGACACAGAGACAGAGAGAGACACAGAGAGAGAGAGACAGAGAGAGACAGCGAGATAGAGAGACGCTGGGTCGCTCTGTCGCACGCTGGGTATGTACATAGTCAACGGTAGGCTTCGAGGGGACTCCTATGGTAGGTACACCTATAGCTCATCTCTTGGCAGTAGTACTGTAGACTACTTTATCACTGACCTCAACCCAGAATCTCTCAGAGCGTTCACAGTCAGCCCACTGACACCCCTATCAGACCACAGCAAAATCACAGTCTACTTAAACAGAGCAATACTCAATCATGAGGCATCAAAGCCAAAGGAACTGAGTAACATTAAGAAATGCTATAGATCAGGTGTGTCAAACATACGGCCCGCGGGCCGGAACCGGCCCCCAAGGAGGTTCGATCAGGCCCGCAGGATAATTTGAAAGTGGAAAAAATGCATAAAAGACATGGAATTAATATTTTTAATTCGCTGCAATTCATGGATTATCCGCTAAGGGGCGCACTCTTTCCATCAGAGTAGAAGACAAGCCGCATCACTGAGACAGACTGAAAACAGCAGACGGTATCAATGCGCCATCTGCTGCTTGTTACGACGTTGTTAATACCTTGGTCTCTACCTCTCCGCTACACCCTCATTAGCCAAAATGTCGTTATCCAAACGGAGAAAAGTAGATAAGGAGTGTAGAATTTTCAAAGAAAAATGGACCACGTCCTATTTATTTACAGAGATGCACGGAAAACCTTCGTGCTTGGTGTGTTTGCAACAAGTTTCGGTATTGAAGGAATATAATATTCGACGCCACTACGAGACTCATCACAGCGAAAAATATGACGGCTTGCAAGGACAACTGAGAAGAGATAAGATTAACGAATTGCTGGCGGGTCTGAGGAAACAGCAGTCAACTTTCATCCAGAGCCGAGAAGTCAGTGAAGCAGCGGTAAAAGCCAGCTACCTAATTGCTAGCGAAATAGCATTAGCATCGAAGCCGTATTCCGACGGTGACTTTGTTAAACGATGCATGATGAAGGCGGCTGAACTTGTATGTCCCGAGAAGCGACAAGCTTTTGCCAATATTAGCCTGACGAGGAATACTATAGCAGAGAGGATTTCGGAACTATCGGCAGATTTAGACAGTCAATTGAAACAGAGTCAAGTCATTTATTGCATTTTCCGTGGCAATTGACGAGAGCACTGACATCACAGACGTGGCCCAACTGGCCATATTTATTGAGGAGTTGATGAGACATTGACTGTTACTGAAGAGTTTCTTGAGTTGGTGCCAATGATGGACACCACAACAGCCGAGGACATTTTCGGCTCTGTCGTTGCTGCATTGGACAGAGTTGGAGTGGACTGGTCCCGCGCTGTCAGCCTGGCTACAGACGGCGCGCCATCCATGGTCGGAAAGAAAGCAGGTGTCGCGACAAAGTTCAAAGACAAAGTACAAACCCTTAATGGAGGAGATCGTTTCTGGACATTTCACTGTATTTTGCACCAGGAGGCATTGTGTTGCAAGTCGCTGAAAATGGACCACGTCATGGAGGTGGTTGTTCGCACTGTAAATTTCATCCGGTCCAGAGGTCTGAACCATCGTCAGTTTGACAAACTTCTCAGCGACAGCAACATTACCCACAGCCTGCCATACCACACTGAAGTGAGATGGTTAAGCCGAGGCGCTGTGCTGAGGCATTTCTTTGATCTACGAGAGGAAATCGGACAGTTCATGGAGAAAAAAGGAAAACCGGTGTTGGAATTACAATCTCAGGAATGGCTACGGGACCTTGCATTCTTGGTTGATATTACTGAACACTTGAACAATCTGAACAAAATGTTGCAAGGCCGCAAAAAAGTTGTCACACAGTTTTCTGACAACATACATGCATTTAAGTTGAAGCTGACTTTGTGGGAGATGCAACTGGCAAATGGCAACCCTGCTCATTTCCCCTGTCTGAGAGATGTGTGTGTGACCAGACCTGATGCGGACATGAAACGGTACAAAGACAAAATTGCAGGACTACTGCGGGAGTTTGAGAAACGTTTTCAGGTATTTGGTGAACTTGAGACAGAATTTTCAGTTTTTCGCTCACCTTTCACAGTTAAAGCTTCTGATCTGCCGGTCGAAATTCAGCTAGAGATAATTGATTTGCAGTGTGATGCAGATTTGAAGGGCAAATTTGCCTCTGTAGGTCTGGACAGATTTTATCAGTATCTACTACCAGGGTACCCCAAATTAACAGCCCTGGCTGCTAAAATTTTGTGCATGTTTGGGACAACCTACCTTTGTGAACAAATTTTCTCAGTGATGAATATCAATAAAACAAAAATGCGTTCAAGGCTCACAAACAAGCACTTAAATGACATTCTGAAAGTGACAGCTAGTCAGGACATGACACCTGGTGTTGATGCACTTGTACAGGCCAAAAGATGCCAAGTTTCAGGAACAAATACAAGTCCAGACTAGACTAACACCTTTAAAATGCTGCCTTAGATACTGTTTGCATTGAAAGAATACAGCTCTGTGAAGATGAATCCTTACTGTGGTGATTTAAAAAATGTGCACTTTAATGTTAGTCAGCAGCTTCAAAACAAAAGTTGTGTGATGGAATTCTACTGTTCATACAACTCCATAAATTTTCAATTTCGTGGAGCAGTGTAGCAGAGTATGGTATAATTTTAATGGTCCGGCCCACTTGACATCTCCCTAGGCCGTATGTGGCCCACGATGCGAAATGAGTTTGACACCCCTGCTATAGATGGAAGGAATCCAGTTTGGAAACCTACCAAAAAACAATTAGGCAACAACAAATTCAATCACTTTTAGACAATTTCCTGGGTAAAACGTTCCACTGTAATAGTGAAGGTGTAAACCTGGCAGTAGAAAATCTTAACAGTATATTTGACCTCTCAGCTTCCCTATCAAATCTAAAAATCTCAAATAGAAAACTAACAATAATGACAAATGGTTTGATGAAGAATGCAAAAATCTAAGAAAGAAATTGAGAAACCTGTCCAACCAAAAACATAGAGACCCGGAAAACCTGAGTCTACGCCTTCACTATGGTGAATCACTAAAACAATACAGAAATACACTACGGAAAAAGAAGGAACAGCATGTCAGAAATCAGCTCAATGCAATTGAAGAATCCATAGACTCTAACCACTTCTGGGAAAATTGGAAAACACTAAACAAACAACAACACGAAGAATTATCTATCCAAAATGGAGATGTATGGGTAAACCACTTCTCCAATCTTTTGGTTCTATAACAAAGAACAAAGAGCAAAAACATATACATGATCAAATACAGATCTTAGAATCAACTATTAAAGACTACCAGAACCCACTGGATTCTCCAATTACATTGAATGAGTTACAGGACAAAATAAAAACCCTTCAACCCAAAAAAGGCCTGTGGTGTCGATGGTATCCTCAATGAAATGATCAAATATACAGACAACAAATTCCAATTGGCTATACTAAAACTCTTTAACATCATACTTAGCTCAGGCATCTTCCCCAATATTTGGAACCAAGGACTGATCACCCCAATCCACAAAAGTGGAGACAAATTTGACCCCAATAACTACCGTGGAATATGTGTCAACAGTAACCTTGGGAAAATCCTCTGCATTATTATTAACAGCAGACTCGTACATTTCCTCAATGAAAACAATGTACTGAGCAAATGTCAAATTGGCTTTTTACCAAATTACCGTACAACAGACCATGTATTCACCCTGCACACCCTAATTGACAACCAAACAAACCAAAACAAAGGCAAAGTCTTCTCATGCTTTGTTGATTTCAAAAAAGCCTTTGACTCAATCTGGCATGAGGGTCTGCTATACAAACTGATGGAAAGTGGTGTTGGGGGTAAAACATACGACATTATAAAATCCATGTACACAAACAACAAGTGTGCGGTTAAAATTGGCAAAAAACAAACACATTTCTTCACACAGGGTCGTGGGGTTAGACAGGGATGCAGCTTAAGCCCCACCCTCTTCAACATATATATCAACGAATTGGCGCGGGCACTAGAAAAGTCTGCAGCACCCGGCCTCCCCCTGCTAGAATCCGAAGTCAAATGTCTGCTGTTTGCTGATGATCTGGTGCTTCTGTCACCAACCAAGGAGGGCCTACAGCAGCACCTAGATCTTATGCACAGATTCTGTCAGACCTGGGCCCTGACAGTAAATCTCAGTAAGA
>NC_088402.1:85838341-85893341 GCF_034236695.1 Oncorhynchus nerka
CAGGTTTTTTCTTGTAAAGCTCTGTTTCTTGATCTTCATATGAATGTATCATCGACTGAAACCACTTGACTGAAACCCCTGCCGCCCTTGACTTGATTTGTACAACTTATAACATGTCTTATAAAACAGTTGTATACGTTGTGCAGAACAATGCCTTCCACAATCGTAACTTTACATTATGCTTACATTGTGTTTGGGTTGAGCTTTCATAACCTTTTGTTTAACGATAGCTCTTTATCTGTTTTCCAGGAGGTCGCTATGACTTTCAGAAGGTTCAAAGTTCAACGGGGTTTCCCCAGGCTCAATGTCAACAGCTAGCTTGTTGTTTGATGTTAGCGTCCTTGAATAGGTTTAATGCTACTCAGGAATGCTAATGAGTTGACGCCAACTCAGTAATGCAACCTCTATTTAGCTCATGTGTGAACTGTTCCCTAGGAGTTGGAGTTCCTGCGATTGGCTAAGAAAGAGAAGCTCAGGGAGGCCACGGAGGCCAAGCGGAACCTGAGGAAGGAGATTGAGCGCCTTCGTGCCGAGAGCGAGAAAAAGATAAAGGAGGCAAACGAGTCACGCGTGCATCTGAAGAGGGAGCTGGAGCATGCCCGGCAGCTCAGAGTGTGTGACAAGGGCTGCGAGGCAGGTCGCCTGCGCGCCAAGTACTCCACACAGGTGAGGACACACACAACACACACACACACGGGCAACTCAAACCCAGACAGAGCAGTGTCTGTAGTCTGAGTCCGATTACATAAACACAGGGAAGCTAGCCCTCAGAGTAATTGCATCATTTTTGTCTAACACCAAGGCTAATTCTTCTCATGGTCAATGGGGAAAGAGAAAAAAAATGTTTCCTCCGTCAAAAATAAATGGGTGTAACCCAAAGAGGAAACAGGAAGCGATGTCTAGTTCCTGTTAAGCATCATGGGAAATGAAGATTAGACAAAACAAAGGGGAGGTACACTCGATTCCCGTCTGTAGTTTCTCTAAAAAGAACAATTCCCTTTCCAGCCCTGTCAAAAAGCCCTGTCATAACAACCTGCCATAAAGCCCTGTCATAACAACCTGCCATAAAGCCCTGTCATAAAGCCCTGTCATAACAACCTGCCATAAAGCCCTGTCATAAAGCCCTGTCATAACAACCTGTCATAAAGCCCTGTCATAACAACCTGCCATAAAGCCCTGTCATAACAACCTGCCATAAAGCCCTGTCATAAAGCCCTGTCATAACAACCTGCCATAAAGCCCTGTCATAACATCCCTGTCATAACAACCTGCCATAAAGCCCTGTCATAACAACCTGCCATAAAGCCCTGTCATAAAGCCCTGTCATAACAACCTGCCATAAAGCCCTGTCATAACAACCCTGTCATAACAACCTGCCATAAAGCCCTGTCATAACAACCTGCCATAAAGCCCTGTCATAAAGCCCTGTCATAAAGCCCTGTCATAACAACCTGCCATAACGCCCTGTCATAAAGCCCTGTCATAAAGCCCTGTCATAACAACCTGCCATAAAGCCCTGTCATAAAGCCCTGTCATAACAACCTGCCATAAAGCCCTGTCATAAAGCCCTGTCATAACAACCTGCCATAAAGCCCTGTCATGAAGCCCTGTCATAACAACCTGTCATAAAGCCCTGTCATAACAACCTGCCATAAAGCCCTGTCATAAAGCCCTGTCATAAAGCCCTGTCATAACAACCTGCCATAAAGCCCTGTCATAACAACCTGCCATAACGCCCTGTCATAAAGCCCTGTCATAAAGCCCTGTCATAACAACCTGCCATAACGCCCTGTCATAAAGCCCTGTCATAACGCCCTGTCATAACAACCTGCCATAACGCCCTGTCATAAAGCCCTGTCATAAAGCCCTGTCATAACAACCTGCCATAATGCCCTGTCATAACAACCTGCCATAACGCCCTGTCATAAAGCCCTGTCATAAAGCCCTGTCATAACAACCTGCCATAATGCCCTGTCATAACAACCTGCCATAACGCCCTGTCATAAAGCCTTGTCATAACGCCCTGTCATAACAACTTGCCATAACGCCCTGTCATAAAGCCCTGTCATAAAGCCCTGTCATAACAACCTGCCATAAAGCCTTGTCATAAAGCCCAGTCATAACAACCTGCCATAAAAGCCTTTATTTGAGTGAATGTTTAAAATGTTTATTGTTTTTATAGCGTTTGCAGGCTTTGGGGAGACAGCTAAGTTAGGTCTATGTCAGGGCTCGTCCCAATGTTCACTGTTGTGTGTCTCGGTTAGGGTTAGGGCTTGTCTTAATGTGTTACTGGGCAGGATGTGGAGAGACTTAGAGGTTTGCACGAGCAGAGGGAAGGATGTGGCCACTGGCTGTGTGTGTGTGTGTGTGTGTGTGTGTGTGTGTGTGTGTGTGTGTGTGTGTGTGTGTGTGTGTGTGTGTGTGTGTGTGTGTGTGTGTGTGTGTGTATGTGAGTGTGTGTGTGTATGTGTGTATGTGAGTGTGTGTGTTTTAAGAGTTCAAAGCATGATATTAGGTAGTTAACAAGAAACAACAGAAAATGATGAAAGTAGACACACCAGTCATATACCCTGGGTCCTCAGCTCAACCCTTCTCTGAAAGTAGACACACCAGTCATATAGCCTGGGTCCTCAGTTCAATCCTTCCCTGAAAGTAGACACACCAGTCATATAGCCTGGGTCCTCAGCTCAACCCTTCCCTGAAAGTAGACACACCAGTCATATAGCCTGGGTCCTCAGTTCAACCCTTCTCTGAAAGTAGACACACCAGTCATATAGCCTGGGTCCTCGGCTCAACCCTTCCCTGAAAGTAGACACACCAGTCATATAGCCTGGGTCCTCAGTTCAACCCTTCCCTGAAAGTAGACACACCAGTCATATAGCCTGGGTCCTCAGCTCAACCCTTCCCTGAAAGTAGACACACCAGTCATATAGCCTGGGTCCTCAGCTCAACCCTTCTCTGAAAGTAGACACACCAGTCATATAGCCTGGGTCCTGAGTTCAACCCTTCCCTGAAAGTAGACACACCAGTCATATAGCCTGGGTCCTCAGCTCAACCCTTCCCTGAAAGTAGACACACCAGTCATATAGCCTGGGTCCTCAGCTCAACCTTTCCCTGAAAGTAGACACACCAGTCATATAGCCTGGGTCCTCGGCTCAACCCTTCCCTGAAAGTAGACACACCAGTCATATACCCTGGGTCCTCGGCTCAACCCTTCCCTGAAAGTAGACACACCAGTCATATAGCCTGGGTCCTCAGTTCAACCCTTCCCTGAAAGTAGACACACCAGTAATATAGCCTGGGTCCTCAGTTCAACCCTTCCCTGAAAGTAGACACACCAGTCATATAGCCTGGTTCCTCAGTTCAACCCTTCCCTGAAAGTAGACACACCAGTCATATAGCCTGGGTCCTCAGCTCAACCCTTCTCTGAAAGTAGACACACCAGTCATATAGCCCGGGTCCTCAGCTCAACCCTTCCCTGAAAGTAGACACACCAGTCATATAGCCTGGGTCCTCAGTTCAACCCTTCCCTGAAAGTAGACACACCAGTCATATAGCCCGGGTCCTCAGCTCAACCCTTAATGGTGCTTTTTGTTTGGTTCCAGATCGAGGACCTGCAGATGAAGCTCCAGCATGCCGAGGCGGACCGCGAGCAGCTCCGGGCAGACCTACTGCAGGAGCGGGAAGCCAGGGAACACCTGGAGAGAGTGGTCAAGGAGCTGCAGCGGCAGCTGTGGCCCAAGGAGCAGAACACGCCTACCGAGGACAACCCCGTCAACAACTAACCCTTCCCATGAACAACCCCGCGCCAATCCCCCACTATCAGCACCCAAAATAAAACTACGCCTGAGACCACCGACACAGAATAGAGAAAAGAAGAAATATCAAACCTCTATGTTTGCGTGTATCCATCCTCACACAAATTGTATGAGTGCTTGGATGCATCCTTGGAGAGAGAAACAAAGGAAATCAAACTTGGTATTTGTACATTTGTACCAAGTTGTTGGTATTTGTACATTTGTACCAAGTTGTTACTAGTTGTTGGTATTTGTACATGTACCAAGTTGTTACTAGTTGTTGGTATTTGTACATGTACCAAGTTGTTACTAGTTGTTGGTATTTGTACATATACCAAGTTGTTACTAGTTGTTGGTATTTGTACATGGACCAAGTTGTTACTAGTTGTTGGTATTTGTACATGGACCAAGTTGTTACTAGTTGTTGGTATTTGTACATGTACCAAGTTGTTACTAGTTGTTGGTATTTGTACATGTACCAAGTTGTTACTAGTTGTTGGTATTTGAACATGTAGCAAGTTGTTACTAGTTGTTGGTATTTGAACATGTACCAAGTTGTTACTAGTTGTTGGTATTTGTACATGTACCAAGTTGTTACTAGTTGTTGGTATTTGAACATGTACCAAGTTGTTACTAGTTGTTGGTATTTGAACATGTACCAAGTTGTTACTAGTTGTTGGTATTTGTACATATACCAAGTTGTTACTAGGACAAGCACTGAAACGCACCTCTCCTCCACAAACTGAAAATTGGATCGGAAGAAAAATATATATATATATATATATTTAGCACAACATTTTGTTGAGCCTGTATTTTCTGAGACAGAAACTGGTGAACATTTTGGATAAAAACTTTTCTATGATAAAAAAAAAGATAACAATACAATAATTTTACAACTGGCCTGTTTAGAGACAAAATGGAGGGCTGTCAAAATGGCAGAGGAGCCAGGAAGTAGGACTGGACTCCTCAGGCGTGCCCCAGCAGGGCTTCTGCTTCGTTTCCTGTGAAGAAGTTGGAGAATTTCATGACCTTATAAGCTATTTAAGAGACTGCATAACGATATGTAAAAAAAAATGTACGAAAACATTTTCTTTGCTTCTTTGTGCTATAAGAGTTTGGAGACAAAAAAATATGGATTTATAAAAAATATTAACAGACAGCAAGCAAGACAAACTACCACCAGTGCCATCATGGTTAGTCGGTGTGTAGAGGAGGCCATTCTGATCCATTGAGGAAAAGTATAACGCTTGTCTACTATTCCATTAATACATCATGAAGTTTACTATGGAAGGGGTCAGAGGATTGCATTGGACTAGATGTTTTCTCTCTTTGACACAGGTGCTGTATCTGTGTGTTCTGGCACACCTCTTAGAGTGAGCATTTCATTTAGATATTAACAACAAGAGATGTTCACACAAGCACACCGAAACAGCATACACACTTGTCTTCATTATGTGTCTGTGAGCATTTGGGTTAAAACCCAAAAGTCTTATCTTATAAAGATAAACTTTGTGATAATTTTGTATCTGGGTGCAATCTGAAGCCCAGATTTGAACACAGGACTTCTGCTGGGTTTCCCCCTGGGACTGTTGGTTAAAACTAGCTGAACCCGGCTTTACTGCTTTCCATTTGATTAGCGAGAGTTGGCATGACTTGCTCAAATGAAGATCGAAAATACAATTTTTGAATACTATGATTTTAGGGCTGGAAGTGGCGCCTTTAGCCAGAACCACAACATTTTATTTTTTAATTAAATGATGGTATGTAAATATATATATATATATATATATATGTGTTTTGTTTTTTTACAATAATGAATCGCACTTTGTCATTACAAAATACTGTTATAATGCCTTATACTCCCATTATTGTCTTCAATCTTACATTGGAGAGGATATATCCATGACAACAACAATACAAATCCAAGTGAGCATTTTGTTATTATATGCAACTCATTTAAATGCAATGTAATCATGTGTTTAAGACAAAATATTGTAAATAAAAAGAGAGAAAAGGGGTCTACATGCTTGCTTGCTGATACAGTTTGGGCTGTTGGAAAAATGTAATTCCAATCTTTTTTGGCACTAATCATACCATTTTTGTTGTCAATTAACAATTAAAGACAGTGGGATGTAGGGTTGCAAGAGAGAAAATGTCATGGGCGTCCAACTCTCCTAAAATGGATGTAGGGTTGCAAGAGAGAAAATGTCATGGGCATCCAACTCTCCTAAAATGGATGTAGGGTTGCAAGAGAGAAAATGTCATGGGCGTCCAACTCTCCTAAAATGGATGTAGGGTTGCAAGAGAGAAAATGTCATGGGCGTCCAACTCTCCTAAAATGTTGGTATTTATTAATAGGACAATGATTCACCCACGTTCCAAGGTGTGAAACACAGTGCTTTTAGACCAATCATGGGAAGGCAGTGATTATGACAGTCTGAAGACACATTGCTCATATATTTACCAGAAAAAAAAACATAAAGAGGATTCAGAAAAAATGATATAGATGATTAATAAAAAATACATTTTTATAATGCTCCAGTTCAGAATGCAAATTACAATGTACATTGTGTTTATGCTTTTTTCCCTTTGGTTGTTGATGTTGTTGTTTTAAATGTGGGATATTTTTATGGCTTGTTTCTTATGTTCCTTTTTTTCCAATAGAAAACTCATATATTTTCATTCATATGCATGACATTTGAGAAGGTTTGCCATGCATATAGTCATTATTGGGCATTGATAGTGTACATGTAAGGATTGTATTGTGTTGTACAGCAAGCCTGTCTTTTCTAGAGGAATCTAACCATGTTCATTACATAGTTCAAGAAAAATAACTTTACACGTACGCGCAAAAAACCACAACCTGAAGTTCAAACACAATGCTGGACAACCTCAAGTGCCTGAAAGTGGGCAGAGGCTTTTCCAGATCAGGAACACTGGCGATGAAGTAACTGTTTGTATTTGGCCTCAGTAGGAACGTGCTCAAGAGTCAACTCCACCATGGGATGTCATTACCGTCACAGTGCAGATGTCATGCCTGTCACACAGTGCAGATGTCATGCCTGTCACACAGTGCAGATGTCATTACCGTCACAGTGCAGATGTCATGCCTGTCACACAGTGCAGATGTCATTACCGTCACAGTGCAGATGTCATGCCTGTCACACAGTGCAGATGTCATGCCTGTCACACAGTGCAGATGTCATGCCTGTCACACAGTGCAGATGTCATTACCGTCACAGTGCAGATGTCATGCCTGTCACACAGTGCAGATGTCATTACCGTCACAGTGCAGATGTCATGCCTGTCACACAGTGCAGATGTCATGCCTGTCACACAGTGCAGACACTGTCGACGGAGGGGACATTCTCTCTTCTCTCTGCACTATCCCTCTGGATAGGCCTGACTTGACTACATGGCTCAAGCTACAAGATGCAGCTTTTTCCCCCCAGTATTTCTAACCCAATGCAGTTTAAGGCGGTAATTACATTTACTCTTCTTCTTTTTGAACAGAAACAATTTAACGACTTATAATTATTTAAAAATAAAAAATAAAAAAAAATCTAATGAGGCATTTTGAATGATCCCTTTAATTCATTCAGAAATGTTATTTTTGAGATATGCATGTCAAAAATAATTCTAGGTAACAACAGATACCATAGCTATGCGGTATTATGAGGTTCACTCTAGGTTGTAGAAAAAGATGACCTACCATTTTTATGTGATTTGGTCTGTCTATCCAAAGGTGGACATCTCTAACTAGTGAAGAAGGCATTATGTCCAAGCCCCATGTCTTAACAAACATTAGAAAGGCCAATGTTATTTAGAGACTGACACTGAGTCTGTGACTTTTGCAGACCTAAAATTGGTACATTTTATAGTTGTTTTTACACTCGAGTGAATTGATATTTGTAGTTTCCTTTTCATGGTTTTCTACAAAAAAAAGGGAGAAAATGACGACATTGGCTCTTTGCTCCCAAGTAAAAGAAAAAAACGGATAAATGATTTATTATTTTTTAAATAAGAATCATTTTGCTAAATGGAGGACAAAGAAGAAGCAATAACAGTAGAACATATACAACTAGCCAGTGTGAAGATTTAAAAATAAGAATTTTACAAGTGTATATAATCTTTCATTTTTACAATATTGTATTATATATGTACATGGTGTTTCCTTTTTATCCAAAACAAAATCTTTTCTCACAGCTGTCTTGTTTTGTTTTGGCTTGTGTTTTAACCAAGAACATGTTTCAAAAACAGTTATTGCATTAGAGAATATTCTCTACGTAAACATGTTGCTTATCCAATTATTTCCATTTTTATTTTACCTTAAGGTCTTTATATTGAAATACTTTTTTCACCGGTTCATTTATTCAATATCAGATAGTGTACAGAGCCTTCACAAAGTGTTCATACCCCTTGACTTATTCCACATTTTGTTGTGTTCCAGCCTGAATAAAACAAGTTTTAAATATATTTTTTGTCTCACCCATGTACTCACAAAACCCCATAATGACAAAGTGAAAACATGTTTTAGACAATTCTGCTAATTTATTGAAAATGAAATACAGAAATATCTTAATTTACATAAGTATTCTCATCCCCGAGTCAATACTTTGTAGAAGTACCTTTGGCAGCAATTCCAGCTGTGAGTCTTTCTGGGTACGTTTCTAAGAGCTTTCCACACCTGGATTGTGTCACATTTGCCCATCATTATTTTTTTTAAATCTTCAAGCTCGGTCAAATGGGGTGTTGATCATTGCTAGACAACCGTTTTCAGGTCTTGCCATATATTTTCAAGTAGATTTAAGTCAAAACTGACTCGGCCATTTAGGAACATTCAGGGTTTTCTTAGTTAGCAACTCCAGTGTAGATTTGGCCTTGTGTTTGAGGTTATGGTCCTGCTGAAAGGGGAATACATCTCCCAGTGTCTGGTGGAAAGCAGACTGAACCAGATTTTCCTTTAGGATTTTGCTTGTGCTTAGAACCATTCTGTTTCTTTTTTTATCCTGAAAAGTCCTTCACGATTATAAGCATACCCATAACATGATGCAGCCACACTATGCTTGAAAATATGGAGAATTGTACTCAGTCATATGTTGTATTCAGGACAAAAAGTTATTTCACTCTGTCAATTAGGTTAGTATTGTGGAGAACTACAATATTGTTGATCCATCCTCAGTTGTCTCCTATCACAGCCATTAAACTCTATACTTTTTTAAAAGTCACCATTGGCCTCATGGTGTAATCCTAGAGTGGTTTCTTTCCTCTCCGTCATTTGAGTTAGGAAGGACGCCTCTTTGTAGTGACTGCGTGTTTTGATACAACATCCAAAGTGTAATTAATATGCTCAAAGGGATATTCAATGTCTGGGATATTCAATGTCTGTTTTTTTACCCATCTACCAATAGGTACCCTTTGTGGGGCATTGAAAAACCTCCATGGTCTTTGTGGTTGAATCTGTGTTTGAAATTGACTGCTCGACTGAGGGACCTTACACGTAATTGTATGTGTGGGGTACAGAGATGAGGTAGTCATTCAAAAATCATGTTTAACACTATTATTGCACACAGAGTGAGTCCATGCAACGTATTATGTGACTTGTTAAGCACATTTTTACTCCTGAACTTATTTAGACTGGCCATGACAAAGGTGTTGAATACTTATTGACTCAAGACAATTCATCTTTTCGTTTCTAATTTGTTAAAATTTCGGAAAACATAATTCCGCTTTGACATTATGGGGTATTGTGTGACTCTAAATGTAATACATTTTAAATTCAGGCTGTCACAACAAAATGTGGAAAAAGTCAAGGGGTGTGAATACTTTCTGAATGCACTGTATGGAATGTGTTATTCAATGTGTTTCTATGGGTTAATAGCAGTAAGGCCAAATTCAATGTTTCATCAAGTAATGGTAGAAATGGGTCAGAACTATCGCCACCTCGCAGGTTTTTTACCCATCCTCATGTATATTTTAGCCCTACGCTGCTGCTAATACTATATCAACTTTACAATTCTAGAAATATTTTTATGTAAGAGGTAAATGTATGCTTTCTCGTTTATTAATGACGCATATATAGTATGAGGAAAACGCTTGGCTTATTTATCTACTCCTTCCTCTCCCTTGCCCCCCCCCCCCCCCCCATCCATCGACACCCTCTCACAACACGGACTATATTGTAAAGTAAAGGACTTTATGAGATTATGTTTGGAAATAGCTATGCTTATATACCACAGTGACTGAATGTACAGTGTATAGATGCATTAGCAGAAATAAAGTTGTTTGTCCAGATTAAATGACCCACATTTCTTTCTTATTAACAGCTGTTGTGTTTCTTGCTTGTGACCATCAGTTTGGCTGACATGAATTCAAACTCTTGCCTCGGGCGTCACACTTTCTACACAATGCAATGACTTTGAATAATATTTTTGTACAAGCGTTTACCCACCTTTTGCAAAAAAAAAACGCTTCGAAAGTATAGGGAGTATTACTCAATTCACTTCACGACCGGTAATCAGTGATACTTTGGCAGAGTTACAAAGGCATTGAGTCATTGTGTCTTACTGAATAGCTCATAAATTGAACATTAAATGCATCAAATTCAAAGATAGAGGATGACGTTTGCTCTTAAGGAATCAGACAGAGAGTTAACACCATTCAGTTACAGTCCTGGTCGTGGCAGAATCACCGTTATAATGTATCTAGCTTCACCCAATCACGATTCTACTTTTCTAAGGAAACATTTGACTGTTTTTTCTTATTCAAGTGTTCATACTACAAGTGGCATAGATTGACAAGGTGAATCCAGGTGAAAGCTATGGTCCCTTATTGATGTCACTTGTTAAATCCACTTCAATCCGTGTAGATGAAGGGGAGGAGACAGGTTAACGAAATATTTTTAAGCCTTGAGACGTGTATGTGTGCCTTTCAGAGGGTGAATGGGCAAGACAAAATATTTAAGTGCCTTTGAACGGGGTATGGTAGTAGATGCCAGGCGCCCCGGTTTGTGTCAAGAACTGCAACGCTGCTGAGTGTTACATGCTCAACAGTTTCCCTTGTATATCAACAATGGTCCACCACCCAAAGGCCACACTGTAACACCACCCAAAGGACGCACTGTAACACCACCCAAAGGACAAACTGTAACACCACCCAAAGGACACACTGTAACACCACCCAAAGGACGCACTGTAACACCACCCAAAGGACACACTGTAACACCACCCAAAGGACGCACTGTAACACCACCCAAAGGACACACTGTAACACCACCCAAAGGACGCACTGTAACACCACCCAAAGGACGCACTGTAACACCACCCAAAGGATGCACTGTAACACCACCCAAAGGATGCACTGTAACACCACCCAAAGGCCACACTGTAACACCACCCAAAGGATGCACTGTAACACCACCCAAAGGACACACTAACACCACCCAAAGGACACACTGTAACACCACCCAAAGGACACACTGTAACACCACCCAAAGGACGCACTGTAACACCACCCAAAGGACACACTGTAACACCACCCAAAGGCCACACTGTAACACCACCCAAAGGATGCACTGTAACACCACCCAAAGGACGCACTGTAACACCACCCAAAGGACACACTGTAACACCCCCCAAAGGCCACACTGTAACACCACCCAAAGGACGCACTGTAACACCACCCAAAGGCCACACTGTAACACCACCCAAAGGCCACACTGTAACACCACCCAAAGGACGCACTGTAACACCACCCAAAGGCCACACTGTAACACTACATTTCCGCGATAAGAATGAATAGAGTCCCTAAAGGAACAACCCATGTTGTTGCTTAGGGCCGGTTATTGATGTGGGTACATAAACCCGCGAGCCACTTTGGCCGTTCATGACCAGTTCCGTTTTTTTGTGTGGCCCCCACTCCCATCAAAGTTGACCATCCCTGTAGTAGGACATTGTACAATTTGATGTAAACATTCATTGAATGTACACACACACCCTTGCTTACCAGACGTGTCCATGTGGCTTCACTGCAAGCTTTATCATACCCTTAATATAGTGCTGTGTCTCTGTATGTCGGGCTTTTGACTTAAACAGTAGTAAGGTGTTGTACTCTGGTGTGTAAGATGTGGTTTCATGTCCCGGTGCAGGCTTTTATTTCTAGCTTTGAGTTGAGTCTCTTCCTCTCTCTTCCTCTCTCTGGTAGTCTGTCAGTTTCCACGATGACAACTGCACGTCACTTTGGTATATTGTGGGTTCTTGAATAGCTCAGGGGTCTGAGTTTTGAAGCACAAGGCAGTAGTGGCATGTGAGGCATGTGGGACAGATGTGCTTTCCCTGGTGTTGTTGGTCCAGTTGTGCAGGAGTGATGCTTTCCTCTGGCTGCAGTTAGATGGTTGTGTCTGTCCTGCTCTAAGGGTTCTATTCAATCAGCATCATGGAAGTTCAGCTTTACAGCGTGATTTTAATTTAAAAGGTCATGTTTACCGAGACTGCCTTCACGGTAAACGCTGCTTATGTCGGCTTAGTTGGAAATCCCCTTTACATTTCTCTCACGGAATCTGTAACGCTTCAGTTTTACAGATTAAATAGAGCCCTAAATTGTCAACTTCTATGAGGGTTTTGGAGTGACAGGTGGATCGGTTAGAGGAAACATCTGTTAATTGGCTCGGCTGGAGTTGGCAAAACTTGAGGTTGTGTTTCAGGTTGTCTTTGAATCGTTTCTTTGGGGGGGGTCGGCTTGTCTTCTGGTGTAGCTCATCTTGGAAGGCGCTGTTGAGACATTCTGATGGTGTGGTGGTGTGGTAGTGTGGTGGTGTTGAGACATTCTGATGGTGTGGTGGTGTTGAGACATCCTGATGGTGTGGTGGTGTTGAGACATTCTGATGGTGTGGTGGTGTGGTAGTGTGGTGGTGTTGAGACATCCTGATGGTGTGGTGGTGTTGATACATTCTGATGGTTTGGTGGTGTTGAGACATTTTGATGGTGTGGTGGTGTTGAGACATCCTGATGGTGTGGTGGTGTTGAGACATTCTGATGGTGTGGTGGTGTTGAGACATCCTGATGGTGTGGTGGTGTGGTAGTGTGGTGGTGTTGAGACATTCTGATGGTGTGGTGGTGTGGTAGTGTGGTGGTGTTGAGACATTCTGATGGTGTGGTGGTGTGGTAGTGTGGTGGTGTGGAAGTGTTGAGACATTCTGATGGTGTGGTGGTGTGGTAGTGTGGTGGTGTGGTAGTGTGGTGGTGTTGAGACATCCTGATGGTGTGGTGGTGTGGTAGTGTGGTGGTGTTGAGACATTCTGATGGTGTGGTGGTGTTGAGACATTCTGATGGTGTGGTGGTGTTGAGACATCCTGATGGTGTGGTGGTGTTGAGATATTCTGATGGTGTGGTGGTGTTGAGACATTCTGATGGTGTGGTGGTGTGGTAGTGTGGTTGTGTTGAGACATTCTGATGGTGTGGTGGTGTGGTAGTGTGGTGGTGTTGAGACATCCTGATGGTGTGGTGGTGTTGATACATTCTGATGGTTTGGTGGTGTTGAGACATTTTGATGGTGTGGTGGTGTTGAGACATCCTGATGGTGTGGTGGTGTTGAGACATTCTGATGGTGTGGTGGTGTTGAGACATCCTGATGGTGTGGTGGTGTGGTAGTGTGGTGGTGTTGAGACATTCTGATGGTGTGGTGGTGTGGTAGTGTGGTGGTGTTGAGACATTCTGATGGTGTGGTGGTGTGGTAGTGTGGTGGTGTGGAAGTGTTGAGACATTCTGATGGTGTGGTGGTGTGGTAGTGTGGTGGTGTGGTAGTGTGGTGGTGTTGAGACATCCTGATGGTGTGGTGGTGTGGTAGCGTGGTGGTGTTGAGACATTCTGATGGTGTGGTGGTGTTGAGACATTCTGATGGTGTGGTGGTGTTGAGACATCCTGATGGTGTGGTGGTGTTGAGATATTCTGATGGTGTGGTGGTGTTGAGACATTCTGATGGTGTGGTGGTGTGGTAGTGTGGTTGTGTTGAGACATTCTGATGGTGTGGTGGTGTGGTAGTGTGGTTGTGTTGAGACATCCTGATGGTGTGGTGGTGTGGTAGTGTGGTTGTGTTGAGACATTCTGATGGTGTGGTGGTGTTGAGACATTCTGATGGTGTGGTGGTGTTGAGACATTCTGATGGTGTGGTGGTGTGGTAGTGTGGTTGTGTTGAGACATTCTGATGGTGTGGTGGTGTTGAGACATTCTGATGGTGTGGTGGTGTGGTAGTGTGGTTGTGTTGAGACATTCTGATGGTGTGGTGGTGTTGAGACATTCTGATGGTGTGGTGGTGTGGTAGTGTGGTTGTGTTGAGACATTCTGATGGTGTGGTGGTGTTGAGACATTCTGATGGTGTGGTGGTGTTGAGACATCCTGATGGTGTGGTGGTGTTGAGACATTCTGATGGTGTGGTGGTGTTGAGACATCCTGATGGTGTGGTGGTGTTGAGACATCCTGATGGTGTGGTGGTGTGGTAGTGAGGTTGTGTTGAGACATCCTGATGGTGTGGTGGTGTGGTAGTGTGGTGGTGTTGAGACATCCTGATGGTGTGGTGGTGTGGTAGTGTGGTTGTGTTGCGACATCCTGATGGTGTGGTGGTGTGGTAGTGTGGTGGTGTTGAGACATCCTGATGGTGTGGTGGTGTTGAGACATTCTGATGGTGTGGTGGTGTTGAGACATCCTGATGGTGTGGTGGTGTGGTAGTGTGGTTGTGTTGAGACATCCTGATGGTGTGGTGGTGTGGTAGTGTGGTGGTGTTGAGACATCCTGATGGTGTGGTGGTGTGGTAGTGTGGTTGTGTTGCGACATCCTGATGGTGTGGTGGTGTGGTAGTGTGGTGGTGTTGAGACATCCTGATGGTGTGGTGGTGTTGAGACATTCTGATGGTGTGGTGGTGTTGAGACATCCTGATGGTGTGGTGGTGTTGAGACATTCTGATGGTGTGGTGGTGTTGAGACATTCTGATGGTGTAGTAGTGTTGAGACATTCTGATGGTGTAGTGGTGTTGAGACATTCTGATGGTGTAGTGGTGTTGAGACATCCTGGTGGTGTGATGGTGTGGCCGGTCCATCCTGGTGGTGTGATGGTGTGGCCAGTCCATCCTGATGGTGTGATGGTGTGGCCGGTCCATCCTGATGGTGTGATGGTGTGATGGTGTGGCCAGTCCATCCTGATGGTGTGATGGTGTGATGGGATGGCCAGTCCATCGTGATGGTGTGATGGGATGGCCAGTTCATCCTGATGGTGTGATGGTGTGATGGTGTGATGGCGTGGCCGGTCCATCAGAGCTGTGCCTTTAAGATTTTAGCCTCAATGCTGGTGTTGTTGACTTTTTGCATTGCTTTCAGGTTGGAAACCTTGTCTAGCCACCGGATAATAGATCTCAGAGATCGTATATGGAATGTCTCCAGCTGTTTGACGTTGGGACTGTACAGAGTCCAGCCATACAGTTGTTTGACGTTGGGACTGTACAGAGTCCAGCCATACAGCTGTTTGACGTTGGGACTGTACATAGTCCAGCCATACAACGCTCACAAGTCTGTACCAATACACTTAGTCCAAACCCATATGGCATGAGACAAACGCTCACAGTACTGTGCAGCCGTCTTCATCGACCTTGCCAAGGCCTTCGACTCTGTCAATCACCATATTCTTATTGGCAGACTCAGTAGCCTCGGTTTTGCCTTGCCTGGTTCACCAATTACTTTGCAGACAGAGTTCAGTGTGTCAAATCGGAGGGCATGCTGTCCGGTCCTCTGGCAGTCTCTATGGGGGTGCCACAGGGTTCAATTCTCGGGCCGACTCTTTTCTCTGTATATATCAATGATGTTGCTCTTGCCGCGGGCGATTCCCTGATCCACCTCTTACGCAGACGACACCATTCTATATACTTTCGGCCCGTCATTGGACACTGTGCTATCTAACCTCCAAACGAGCTTCAATGCCATACAACACTCCTTCCGTGGCCTCCAACTGCTCTTAAACGCTAGTAAAACCAAATGCATGCTTTTCAACCGATCGCTGCCTGCACCCGCATGCCCGACTAGCATCACCACCCTGGATGGTTCCGACCTTGAATATGTGGACATCTATAAGTACCTAGGTGTCTGGCTAGACTGCAAACTCTCCTTCCAGACTCATATCAAACATCTCCAATCGAAAATCAAATCAAGAGTTGGCTTTCTATTCCGCAACAAAGCCTCCTTCACTCACGCCGCCAAGCTTACCCTAGTAAAACTGACTATCCTACCGATCCTCGACTTCGGCGATGTCATCTACAAAATGGCTTCCAACACTCTACTCAGCAAACTGGATGCAGTCTATCACAGTGCCATCCGTTTTGTCACTAAAGCACCTTATACCACCCACCACTGCGACTTGTATGCTCTAGTCGGCTGGCCCTCGCTACATATTCGTCGCCAGACCCACTGGCTCCAGGTCATCTACAAGTCCATGCTAGGTAAAGCTCCGCCTTATCTCAGTTCACTGGTCACGATGGCAACACCCATCCGTAGCACGCGCCCAAGTGTATCTCATTGATCATCCCTAAAGCCAACACCTCATTCGGCCGCCTTTCGTTCCAGTACTCTGCTGCCTGTGACTGGAACGAATTGCAAATCGCTGAAGTTGGAGACTTTTATCTCCCTCACCAACTTCAAACATCAGCTATCTGAGCAGCTAACCGATCGCTGCAGCTGTACATAGTCTATTGGTAAATAGCCCACCCATTTTCACCTACCTCATCCCCATACTGTTTTATTTATTTACTTTTCTGCTCTTTTGCACACCAATATCTCTACCTGTACATGACCATCTGATTATTTATCACTCCAGTGTTAATCTGCAAAATTGTAATTATTCGCCTACCTCATGCCTTTTGCACACATTGTATATAGACTCCCCCCTTATTTTTTTTTCTACTGTGTTATTGAATTGTTAATTGTTTACTCCATGTGTAACTCTGTGTTGTCTGTTCACACTGCTATGCTTTATCTTGGCCAGGTCGCAGTTGCAAATGAGAACTTGTTCTCAACTAGCCTACCTGGTTAAATAAAGGTGAAATAAAAAAATAAATAAAAAACAAGTCTGTACCAATACACTTGGTCCAAACCCATATGGCATGAGACAAACGCTCACAAGTCTGTACCAATACACTTAGTCCAAACCCATACGGTATGAGACAAACACTCACAAGTCTGTACCAATACACTTAGTCCAAACCCATACGGTATGAGACAAACACTCACAAGTCTGTACCAATACACTTAGTCCAAACCCATATGGTATGAGACAAACACTCACAAGTCTGTACCAATACACTTAGTCCAAACCCATACGGTATGAGACAAACACTCACAAGTCTGTACCAATACACTTAGTCCAAACCCATATGGTATGAGACACACGCTCACAAGTCTGTACCAATACACTTAGTCCAAACCCATATGGTATGAGACAAACACTCACAAGTCTGTACCAATACACTTAGTCCAAACCCATACGGTATGAGACAAACACTCACAAGTCTATACCAATACACTTGGTCCAAACCCATACGGTATGAGACAAACGCTCACAAGTCTGTACCAATACACTTAGTCCAAACCCATATGGTATGAGACAAACACTCACAAGTCTGTACCAATACACTTAGTCTCATATGAGAAGTGACGTGTGTCGAACAATGTCGTGATGAACATGAAGCCAGTGAAAAATAAATCAATGTAAACCATTTTGGAACTCCATCCCGTGATTTCCCTTTAGCCCAGCTTGGTGTATTACAGTGGATAGCCCACCCACCACTGACCGGTGTAGGGTGAACCACGGACCGTCTTACTCCATGATGCCAGACCAGGGCCAGACTGGTGTTGCCTCCCTCCCTGCCTACTCCTATCGCCCACATTCCCCACCATGGTGAGGACTCTCATCAGACACTTAACTCCTCTGCTATGCTGTGCTCTCCCCAGCTCAGCTCTCCCCAGCTCAGCTCTCCCCAGCTAGCCGCCCTCCCAGCTCAGCTCTCCCCAGCTCAGCTCTCCCCAGCTCAGCTCTCCCCAGCTCAGCTCTCCCCAGCTCAGCTCTCCCCAGCCAGCCGCCCTCCCAGCTGCATGGCGCTATTGACTGACCCAATTACCAGGTTGCCAGGCAGTTACATGGATGGTCAGAGAACAGGTGCCTGCGGTAAGCTCATTAGACTGTGGTGCCTCTCTCGTTCTCTCTCGCTCCCTATTTCCCTTTGTGTCTGCATCACTCGCTCTCTCTCACGCTCCCTCTCTCCCTCTCTCCCTCTCTCGCACGCTCCCTCTCTATTACTACTATTACTACTATAACTACTATTACTACTATTACTATTATAACTACTATTACTACTATAACTACTATTACTACTATTACTATTATTACTACTATAACTACTATTACTATTATTACTACTATAACTACTATTACTACTATTACTACTATTACTACTATAACTACTATAACTACTATTACTACTATTACTACTATTACTGCTATAACTACTATTACCACTATAACTACTATTACCACTATTACTACTATAACTACTATAACTACTATAACTACTATTACTACTATTACTACTATTACTACTATTACTGCTATAACTACTATTACTACTATGACTACTATTACCACTATTACCACTATTACTACTATTACTACTATTACTACTATTACTACTATAACTACTATTACTACTATTACTACTATTACTGCTATAACTACTATTACCACTATAACTACTATTACCACTATTACCACTATTACTACTATAACTACTATAACTACTATTACTACTATAACTACTATTACTACTATTACTACTATTACTACTATAACTACTATTACTACTATTACTACTATTACTACTATAACTACTATTACTACTATTACTACTATAACTACTATTACTACTATTACTACTATAACTACTATTTCTACTATTACCACTATTACTACCACTTTTACTACAATTACTACTATAACTACTATAACTACTATTACCACAATTACTACTATTACTACTATAACTACTATTACTACTATTACTACTATAACTACTATTTCTACTATTACCACTATTACTACCACTTTTACTACAATTACTACTATAACTACTATAACTACTATTACCACAATTACTACTATTACTACTATAACTACTATTACCACTATTACTACTATAACTAATATTAAATCTAATCTAATCAAATCCAATCAAATTTGATTTGTTACATACACATGGTTAGCAGATGTTAATGCGAGTGTAGCGAAATGCTTGTGCTTCTAGTTCCGACAATGCAGTAATAACCAACAAGTAATCTAGCTAACAATTCTAAAACTACTACCTTATAGACACAAGTGTAAGGGGATAAAGAATATGTACATAAAGATATATGAATGAGTGATGGTACAGAGCGGCATAGGCAAGATACAGTAGATGGTATTGAGTACAGTATATACATATGAGATGAGTATGTAAACAAAGTGGCATAGTTAAAGTGGCTAGAGATACATGTATTACATAAAGATGCAGTAGATGATATAGAGTACAGTATATATACGTATACATATGAGATGAATAATGTAGGGTATGTAAACATTATATTAGGTAGCATTGTTTAAAGTGGCTAGTGATATATTTTACATAATTTCCCATCAATTCCCATTATTAAAGTGGCTGGAGTTGAGTCAGTGTGTTGGCAGCAGCCACTCAATGTTAGTGGTGGCTGTTTAACAGTCTGATGGCCTTGAGATAGAAGCTGTTTTTCAGTCTCTCGGTCCCAGCTTTGATGCACCTGTACTGACCTCGCCTTCTGGATGATAGCGGGGTGAACAGGCAGTGGCTCGGGTGGTTGTTGTCCTTGATGATCTTTATGGCCTTCCTGTGACATCGGGTGGTGTAGGTGTCCTGGAGGGCAGGTAGTTTGCCCCCCAGTGATGCGTTGTACAGACCTCACTACCCTCTGGAGAGCCTTACGGTTGTGGGCGGAGCAGTTGCCGTACCAGGCGGTGATACAGCCCGACAGGATGCTCTCGATTGTGCATCTGTAGAAGTTTGTGAGTGCTTTTGGTGACAAGCCGAATTTCTTCAGCCTCTTGAGGTTGAAGAGGCGCTGCTGCGCCTTCTTCACGATGCTGTCTGTGTGGGTGGACCTATTCAGTTTGTCTGTGATGTGTATGCCGAGGAACTTAAAACTTACTACCCTCTCCACTACTGTTCCATCGATGTGGATAGGGGGTGTTCCCTCTGCTGTTTCCTGAAGTCCACAATCATCTCCTTAGTTTTGTTGACGTTGAGTGTGAGGTTATTTTCCTGACACCACACTCCGAGGGCCCTCACCTCCTCCCTGTAGGCCGTCTCGTCGTTGTTGGTAATCAATACCTATCACTAGTATTACTACTATAACTACTATTACTACTACCTCTATTAATATTACTACTATGTATTTCAGATGGCTACTTTTTCACACAACGTGGAAATCTGCCACCTCGTCAGAAATGTTCACCTGTCTTTGTGATTGTCTCCACCCCTTCAAGGTGTTGCTCATCTCCCCCAGTATCCCCTGTGTATGTTTTCCTGTGTTTTCTGTCTGTCTGTTGCCAGTTCGTCTTGTTTATTCAAGCCTACTAGCGTTTTGTCTCAGCTCCTGTTTTTTCCCTAGTCTCTCTTTTTCCTCGTCCTCCTGGTTTTTGACCTTTGCCTGTCCTAACACTGTACCCGCCCACCTGACCACTGCCTATCTCTGACCCTGAGCCTGCCTGTAGTCCTGTACCTTTGCTCCTGCTCTGGATTACCGACGTCTGCCTGACCTGACCCTGAGCCTGCCTGCCGTCCTGTACATTGGCCTCTGCTCTGGATTACCGACCTCTGCCTGACCTGACCTGACCCTGAGCCTGCCTGCCGTCCTGTACATTGGCCTCTGCATGCCCCTGTGGTTACAATAGACATTGTTACTTCACACAGTCTGCACTTGGGTCTTACCTTGATTCCTGATAGAAATGTCTACTGGACATTTTGTGTCACTGAATGTGGGAATATAAGAACATTTTCCAATCAAATGCTAATTGCATGTTCGCCTTTCTATTGTGGTGCTGGGAATCAAAAGCAAATCCACTAGTTAGTCATCAATAATAATTGTTGTTGTCAATATGCTAATATTTCCAACGACCGATCAAGAAGACAGAGGGGTCAAATGTAGAGTCGCAATTCAACGGCGCAGACACAAGAGGTATGTGGCAGGGTCTACAGTCAGTCAAGGACTACAAAAGGAAAACCAGCCCCGGCGCGGACCACGATATCTTGCTCCCAGACAAAACAACTTCTTTGCTCGCTTTAAAGACAATACAGTACGCTACCAAAACCTGCAGGCTCTCCTTCACTGCAGGCAACGTGAGTAAAACATTTAAATGTGTTATCCCTCGCAAGGCTGCCGGCCCAGACGGCATCCCCAGCCGCGTCCTCAGAGCATGCGCAGACCAGCTGGCTGGTGTGTTTACGGACATATTCAATCAATCCTTATCCCAGTCTGCTGTTCCCACATGCTTCAAGAGAGCCACCATTGTTCCTGTTCCCAAGAAAGCTAAGGTAACTGAGCTAAATGACTATCGCCCCATAGCACTCACTTCCGTCATCATGAAGTGCTTTGAGAGGCTAGTTAAGGACCATATCACCTCCACCCTACCTGACACCCTAGACCCACTCCAATTTGCTTACTGCCCCAATAGGTCCACAGACGACGCAATCACAATCACACTGCACACTGCCCTAACCCATCTGGACAAGAGGAATACCTATGTGACAATGATGTTCATCAACAACAGCTCAGCATTTAACACCATAGTACCCTCCAAACTCGTCACTAAGCTCGAGACCCTGGGTCTCAACCCCGCCCTGCGCAACTGGGTCCTGGACTTCCTGACGGGCCGCCCCCAGATGGTGAGGGTAGGTAACAACGTCTCCACCCCGTTGATCCTCAACACTGGGGCCCCACAAGGGTGCGTTCTCAGCCCTCTCCTGTACTCCCTGTTCACCCATGACTGCGTGGCCATGCATGCCTCCTACTCAGTCATCAAGTTTGCAGACGACACTACAGTGGTAGGCTTGATTACCAACAGGGAGGAGGTGAGGGCCCTCGGAGTGTGGTGTCAGGAAAATAACTTCACACTCAGTGTCAACAAAACAAAGGAGATGATCGTGTACTTCAGGAAACAGCAGAGGGAGTAGCCCCCCATCCACATCAACGGGACAGTAGTGGAGAAGGTAGAAAGTTTTAAGTTCCTCGGCGTACACATCACTGACAAACTGAAATGGTCTACCCACACAGACAGCGTTGTGAAGAAGGTGCAGCAGCGCCTCTTCAACCTCAGGAGGCTGAAGAAATTCGGCTTGTCACCGATTTAGTCCAAAGGGATGTGAAAACAATAATGAGATGAAATTAAAGAATGAACCACAGTAGATCAAGGGCCATTCCAGGGGCCATTCCAGGGGCCATTCCAGGGGCCATTCCAGGGGCAACTGGGCTGCTGATTTTCTCTGCCTTCTCCCTTTTTCTATCAGCTGAGTTCTTCGCTCCTCTTTTAACAAAACACGACGCGACACAACACAACACGATCACAAAAACCAACTGAGAAATGCCACTCTATTTTTTATTTTATTTATTTAATTAGGCAAGTCAGTTAAGAACAAATTCTTATTTTCAATGACAGCCTAGGAACAGTGAGTTAACTGTCTGTTCAGGGGCAGAACGACAGATTTGTACCTTGTCAGCTCGGGGGTTTGAACTTGCAACACTTCCGGTTACTAGTCCAACGCTCTAACCACTAGGCTGAGCATACAATCTCTCTGTTTTCTATTGTGAATCATGAATCAAATCCATGATTCAAATTTACGAAGACATGACAATGTTATGAGGGCAGCCAAAAGGGTATATTTACAGGGGGTGGGGTTGGGAACACTTTTGCGAACATGAATAGGAGTACACACTGCCCATTCGTTTGGTAAAAAGACATCGACTGCCATTTTCATTGTGTCTCGACCCACATGCCTCGCTGACATGACGGAGGTTGATTGAGAAGACAACGTGTGTGTGTGTGTGTGTGTGTGTGTGTGTGTGTGTGTGTGTGTGTGTGTGTGTGTGTGGTGGGGAGGTATATTACTAGTTTCTCCCAAGGTCCATTCTGCCTTTTCAAAAACCAAGCCATGAGGTCGATGGAATTGTCCGTAGAGCTCCGAGACAGGATTGTGTCGAGGCACAGATCTGAGGAAGGGTACCAAAACATTTCTGCAGCATTTAAGGTCCCCAAGAACACAGTGTTCTCCATCATTCTTAATTGGAAGATGTTTGTAACCAGCAGCGTCTTCCTGGAGCTAACCGCCCGGCAAAACTGAGCAATCAGGGGAGAAGGGCCTTGGTCAGGGAGGTTTCCAAGAATCCAATTGTCACTCTTACAGAGCTCCAGCGTTCCTCTGTGGAGATGCGAGAACCTTCCTGAAGGACAAACATCTCTGCAGCACTCCACTAATCAGGCCGTAATGGTAAAGTGACCAGATGGAAGCCACTCCTCAGTAAAAGGTACATGACAGCCTGCTTGGAGTTTGAAAAAAGGCACCTAAAAACCTACAGTGAAGCATGGTGGTCGCAGCATCATGCTGTGGGGATGTTTTTCAGCGGCAGGGAATGGGAGACAAGTCAGGATCGAGGGAAAGATGAACGGAGCAAAGTACAAAGAGATCTTTGATGAAAACCTGCTGCAGAGCGCTCAGGACTGGGGGCAAAGGTTCACCTTCCAACAGGACATCAACCCTAAGCACACAGCCAACACAACGCAGGAATGGCTTCGGGACAAGTCTCTGAGTGTCCCATCCAGATCCCGTACTTGAACCCAATCTAACAGCTGGAGATTCCTGAGAATATCTGTGCAGCTACGCTTCCCATCCATCCTGACAGAACTTGAGATGTTCTGCAGAGAAAAATGGGAGAAACTCCCCAAATACAGGTGTGCCAAGCTTGTAGCGTCACACCCAAGAAGACTGGAGGCTGTAATCGCTGCCAAAGGTGCTCCAACAAAGTGCTGAGTATTTATGTTTTTGCTTTGTACTTATGGGGTATTGTGTGTAGATTGATTAGGGGGGGAAATTATTTAATCCCATTTAGAATAAGTCTGTAATGTAACAAAAATGCAATATACAACAGTAGATATATTAAAATGAGCTATGTCAAGAATCCAGTACATAAATACACAGTGTGAAAAAGAGTATGAAATCAATGTCCGAGGGGTGTGGTATATTGCCGATATAACACGGATAAGGCTGCTCTTAGGCACGACGCAACCCCCTGTAGAACAGTCTGATGGTCTGGTGATAGAAGCTGTTTAACAGTCTGATGGTCTGGTAATAGAAGCTGTTTAACAGTCTGATGGTCTGGTGATAGAAGCTGTTTAACAGTCTGATGGTCTGGTAATAGAAGCTGTTCAACAGTCTGATGGTCTGGTAATAGAAGCTGTTCAACAGTCTGATGGTAATAGAAGCTGTTCAACAGTCTGATGGTCTGGTAATAGAAGCTGTTTAACAGTCTGATGGTCTGGTAATAGAAGCTGTTCAACAGTCTGATGGTAATAGAAGCTGTTCAACAGTCTGATGGTCTGGTAATAGAAGCTGTTCAACAGTCTGATGGTCTGGTAATAGAAGCTGTTTAACAGTCTGATGGTCTGGTAATAGAAGCTGTTCAACAGTCTGATGGTAATAGAAGCTGTTTAACAGTCTGATGGTCTGGTAATAGAAGCTGTTCAACAGTCTGATGGTAAAAGAAGCTGTTCAACAGTCTGATGGTGATAGAAGCTGTTCAACAGTCTGATGGTCTGGTGATAGAAGCTGTTCAACAGTCTGATGGTCTGGTAATAGAAGCTGTTCAACAGTCTGATGGTAATAGAAGCTGTTCAACAGTCTGATGGTAATAGAAGCTGTTCAACAGTCTGATGGTAATAGAAGCTGTTCAACAGTCTGATGGTGATAGAAGCTATTCAACAGTCTGATGGTCTGGTAATAGAAGCTGTTCAACAGTCTGATGGTAATAGAAGCTGTTCAACAGTCTGATGGTCTGGTAATAGAAGCTGTTTAACAGTCTGATGGTCTGGTAATAGAAGCTGTTCAACAGTCTGATGGTGATAGAAGCTGTTTAACAGTCTGATGGTGATAGAAGCTATTCAACAGTCTGATGGTCTGGTAATAGAAGCTGTTCAACAGTCTGATGGTAATAGAAGCTGTTCAACAGTCTGATGGTCTGGTAATAGAAGCTGTTCAACAGTCTGATGGTAATAGAAGCTGTTCAACAGTCTGATGGTCTGGTAATAGAAGCTGTTTAACAGTCTGATGGTCTGGTAATAGAAGCTGTTCAACAGTCTGATGGTAATAGAAGCTGTTCAACAGTCTGATGGTAATAGAAGCTGTTCAACAGTCTGATGGTCTGGTAATAGAAGCTGTTCAACAGTCTGATGGTAATAGAAGCTGTTCAACAGTCTGATGGTCTGGTAATAGAAGCTGTTCAACAGTCTGATGGTCTGGTAATAGAAGCTGTTCAACAGTCCGATGGTAATAGAAGCTGTTCAACAGTCTGATGGTCTGGTAATAGAAGCTGTTCAACAGTCTGATGGTCTGGTAATAGAAGCTGTTCAACAGTCTGATGGTAATAGAAGCTGTTCAACAGTCTGATGGTCTGGTAATAGAAGCTGTTCAACAGTCTGATGGTAATAGAAGCTGTTCAACAGTCTGATAGTGATAGAAGCTGTTCAACAGTCTGATGGTGATAGAAGCTGTTCAACAGTCTGATGGTAATAGAAGCTGTTCAACAGTCTGATGGTAATAGAAGCTGTTCAACAGTCTGATGGTAATAGAAGCTGTTCAACAGTCTGATAGTGATAGAAGCTGTTCAACAGTCTGATGGTGATAGAAGCTGTTCAACAGTCTGATGGTGATAGAAGCTGTTCAACAGTCTGATGGCCTGGTGATAGAAGCTGTTTAACAGTCTGATGGTGATAGAAGCTGTTCAACAGTCTGATGGTCTGGTAATAGAAGCTGTTCAACAGTCTGATGGTGATAGAAGCTGTTTAACAGTCTGATGGTGATAGAAGCTGTTTAACAGTCTGATGGTGATAGAAGCTGTTCAACAGTCTGATGGTAATAGAAGCTGTTCAACAGTCTGATGGTAATAGAAGCTGTTCAACAGTCTGATGGTAATAGAAGCTGTTCAACAGTCTGATAGTGATAGAAGCTGTTCAACAGTCTGATGGTGATAGAAGCTGTTCAACAGTCTGATGGTAATAGAAGCTGTTCAACAGTCTGATGGTAATAGAAGCTGTTTAACAGTCTGATGGTGATAGAAGCTGTTTAACAGTCTGATGGTGATAGAAGCTGTTCAACAGTCTGATGGTGATAGAAGCTGTTCAACAGTCTGATGGTGATAGAAGCTGTTTAACAGTCTGATGGTCTGGTGATAAAAGCTGTTTAACAGCATTGAAGGCCCCCAAAAACACTGGCCTCCATCATTCTTAAATTGATGAAGTTTGGAAGACTCTTCCTAGAGCTCTAACACACATCTAATACACACACACACACACACACACACACACACACACACACACACACACACACACACACACACACACACACACACACACACACACACACACACACACACACACACTTCTAACACAAACACACCCACCCCGCTCAGTCTATGTACAGGTCGTCCCCCCGAGGCAGGATCAATATTCATGGGTCATCACAGTGTTTTAGCTTGACAAAAACCTTCACCGTCTCTACTGTCTCTCCTGTCTCTCCAGTCAATCTGGCAGGTCTGCTCATCAAATCAGCTTGGAGCGCCATCCTTCCCTGCCACCTGTCACATTGATGAGCGCCCGCCCATGATGTCATTGAGTACTGCAGCCATACATGCAGCTATAGGGTTTGGCAAGGAGCTGAAATCTGTCAAGCTTGCTAGAGATGCGTTGGACGGACGTGCAATGAGAAATGGATATGAATATGCTTCATGGCTTCAAGTCTAAATTCAAATCATTGCTTATGTGTTGTTAAAAATAGTGTCCAAATTACTAAACAATCACTGATCTAGACTAGTGCAGCATCCCTGAGGAGTTCATCCTTGTGTATTGATTGGTTAACACATTGTCAGTGTGATCAAATCAGCCACCGCTGACAGATTGAAAGAAAGACTGTTTCCCTGGACATGTTGCCACCCAAGCACGGGCAGCAGCAAAGCAATTTCCTCAAGCGGCCAGAGCCCGATGCAACAGTGTCCCTGCTCAGCTGATGAGAAACGTTACCTCAGCATAAGGGAACTTTACCCTCTGATACTGGGGGGTTGTGACGGCTGACAGCGACACAGCCCGGGATCGAACCCGGATCTGTAGTGACGCCTCAAGCATTGCAGTGCCTTAGACCGCTGCGCCACTCGGGACGCACCGTGATGTAATGTTTTGATTAAATGTTCTCTTGAAAATGACATATTTAGTCACACATTCCACAACATGGTTTCCCTTCATCTGATGATTCAACATTCAAGAATCGTCCCTGAGAAATGATGCTGGAGCTTTTCTAGGTTTAAATTAGTACTAAAAAAACTGGACCAAATTCAGTCCAGTACATGATCTCTAACCTTCCAGAAATGGCGTGGCAAACAAAGAAGTGTGAGTTAGGTAGTAGTAACAATAACCTATAATAACAAAGCAGTGTGAGTTAGGTAGTAGTAACAGTAACCTATAATAACAAAGCAGTGTGAGTTAGGTAGTAGTAACAATAACCTATAATAACAGAGGTGTGAGTTAGGTAGTAGTAACAATAACCTATAATAACAGAGGTGTGAGTTAGGTAGTAGTAACAATAACCTATAATAACAGAGGTGTGAGTTAGGTAGTAGTAACAATAACCTATAATAACAAAGCAGTGTGAGTTAGGTAGTAGTAACAATAACCTATAATAACAGAGGTGTGAGTTAGGTAGTAGTAACAATAACCTATAATAACAAAGCAGTGTGAGTTAGGTAGTAGTAACAATAACCTATAATAACAGAGGTGTGAGTTAGGTAGTAGTAACAATAACCTATAATAACAAAGCAGTGTGAGTTAGGTAGTAGTAACAATAACCTATAATAACAGAGGTGTGAGTTAGGTAGTAGTAACAATAACCTATAATAACAAAGCAGTGTGAGTTAGGTAGTAGTAACAGTAACCTATAATAACAGAGGTGTGAGTTAGGTAGTAGTAACAATAACCTATAATAACAAAGCAGTGTGAGTTAGGTAGTAGTAACAATAACCTATAATAACAGAGGTGTGAGTTAGGTAGTAGTAACAATAACCTATAATAACAAAGCAGTGTGAGTTAGGTAGTAGTAACAGTAACCTATAATAACAGAGGTGTGAGTTAGGTAGTAGTAACAATAACCTATAATAACAAAGCAGTGTGAGTTAGGTAGTAGTAACAATAACCTATAATAACAGAGGTGTGAGTTAGGTAGTAGTAACAATAACCTATAATAACAAAGAAGTGTGAGTTAGGTAGTAGTAACAATAACCTATAATAACAAAGCAGTGTGAGTTAGGTAGTAGTAACAATAACCTATAATAACAGAGGTGTGAGTTAGGTAGTAGTAACAATAACCTATAATAACAAAGAAGTGTGAGTTAGGTAGTAGTAACAATAACCTATAATAACAAAGCAGTGTGAGTTAGGTAGTAGTAACAATAACCTATAATAACAGAGGTGTGAGTTAGGTAGTAGTAACAATAACCTATAATAACAAAGCAGTGTGAGTTAGGTAGTAGTAACAATAACCTATAATAACAGAGGTGTGAGTTAGGTAGTAGTAACAATAACCTATAATAACAAAGCAGTGTGAGTTAGGTAGTAGTAACAATAACCTATAATAACAGAGGTGTGAGTTAGGTAGTAGTAACAATAACCTATAATAACAAAGCAGTGTGAGTTAGGTAGTAGTAACAATAACCTATAATAACAGAGGTGTGAGTTAGGTAGTAGTAACAATAACCTATAATAACAAAGCAGTGTGAGTTAGGTAGTAGTAACAATAACCTATAATAACAGAGGTGTGAGTTAGGTAGTAGTAACAATAACCTATAATAACAAAGCAGTGTGAGTTAGGTAGTAGTAACAATAACCTATAATAACAAAGCAGTGTGAGTTAGGTAGTAGTAACAATAACCTATAATAACAAAGCAGTGTGAGTTAGGTAGTAGTAACAATAACCTATAATAACAGAGCAGTGTGAGTTAGGTAGTAGTAACAATAACCTATAATAACAAAGCAGTGTGAGCTAGGTAGTAGTAACAATAACCTATAATAACAAAGCAGTGTGAGTTAGGTAGTAGTAACAATAACCTATAATAACAGAGGTGTGAGTTAGGTAGTAGTAACAGTAACCTATAATAACAGAGGTGTGAGTTAGGTAGTAGTAACAGTAACCTATAATAACAGAGGTGTGAGTTAGGTAGTAGTAACAGTAACCTATAATAACAAAGAAGTGTGAGTTAGGTAGTAGTAACAATAACCTATAATAACAAAGCAGTGTGAGTTAGGTAGTAGTAACAATAACCTATAATAACAGAGCAGTGTGAGCTAGGTAGTAGTAACAATAACCTATAATAACAAAGCAGTGTGAGCTAGGTAGTAGTAACAATAACCTATAATAACAGAGCAGTGTGAGCTAGGTAGTAGTAACAGTAACCTATAATAACAAAGCAGTGTGAGCTAGGTAGTAGTAACAGTAACCTATAATAACAGAGGTGTGAGTTAGGTAGTAGTAACAATAACCTATAATAACAGAGGTGTGAGTTAGGTAGTAGTAACAATAACCTATAATAACAAAGCAGTGTGAGTTAGGTAGTAGTAACAATAACCTATAATAACAATGCAGTGTGAGTTAGGTAGTAGTAACAATAACCTATAATAACAAAGAAGTTTAAAAACATTTTTTTTGCATGTTTATTTAAAATAAATAACAGAAATACTTTATTTACATAAGTATTCAGACCATTTGCTACGAGACTCGAAATTGAGCTCAGGTGCATCCTGTTTCCATTGATCATCCTTGAGATGTTTCTACAACTTGGAGTTCGCCTGTGTTAAATTAAATTGATTGGACATGATTTGGAAAGGCACACACCTGTCTATATAAGGTCCCACAGTTGAGTGCATTTCAAAGCAAAAACCAAGCCATGAGGTGGAAGGACTTGTCCGTAGAGATCCGTGACAGGATTGTGTTGAGGCACAGATCTGGGGAAGGGTACCAAAACATTTCTGCAGCACTGAAGGTCCCCAAGAACACAGTGGCCTCCATCATTCTTAAATGGAAGAAGTTTGGAACCACCAAGACTCTTCCTAGAGCTGGCCGCCCAGCCAAACTGAGCAATCAGGGGAGGGGCTTGGTCAGGGAGGTGACCAAGACCCCGATGGTCGCTCTCACAGATCTCTGCAGTTCCTCTTTGGAGATGGGAGAACCTTCCAGAAGGACAACCACCTCTGCAGTACCACCAATCAGGCCTTTATGGTAGAGTGGCAGGGTTGGCAGGGTAGCCTAGTGGTTAGGGCGTTGGACTAGTAACCGGAAGGTTGCGAGTTCAAACCCCCGAGCTGACAAGGTACAAATCTGTCGTTCTGCCCCTGAACAGGCAGTTAACCCACTGTTCCTAGGCCGTCATTGAAAATAAGAATTTGTTCTTAACTGACTTGCCTTGTTAAATAAAGGTAAAATAAATTAAATAAATAAAAAAGAGTGGCCAGACGGAAGCCACTCCTCAGTAAAAGGTACATGACAGCCTGCTTGGAGTTTGCATAAAGGCACCTAAAAACTCTCAGACCATGAGAAACAAGATTCTCTGGTCTGATGAAACCAAGATTGAACCCTTTGGCCTGAATGCCAAGCGTCACGTCTGGAGGAAACCAGGCAACACCCTTAGCGCTTGAGAGGATCTTCAGAGAAGAATGGGAGAAACTCCCCAAGTGCAGGTGTGCCAAGCTTGTAGCGTCATACAAGAAGACTCAATGCTGTAATCACTGCTAGAGGTGCTTCAACAAACTACTGAGTAAAGGGTCTGAATTCTTACGTAAATGTGATATTTTTTTTCTTTTTTATAAATTAGCAAAAAAATCTAAACGCCTGTTTTGGCTTTGTCATTATGGGGTATTGTGTGTAGATTGACGAGTAAATAAAATCTTTTTTTTTTTAGGCTATAACCTAACAAAATGTGGAAAAAGTCTGAATATTTTCTGAAGGCACTGTATGAATAAATTAATATAAAGGGGAGGAACAAGGCGGCAACCACCAAACACTTGCTCTGTCTGCCCTACCTGCACTCAGCTTCTCTGTCTGCCCTACCTGCACTCAGCTCCTCTGTCTGCCCTACCTGCACTCAGCTTCTCTGTCTGCCCTACCTGCACTCAGCCTCTCTGTCTGCCCTGTGTGCACTCAGCTTCTCTGTCTGCCCTGTGTGCACTCAGCTTCTCTGTCTGCCCTACCTGCACTCAGCTGCTCTGTCTGCCCTGTGTTCACTCAGCTTCTCTGTCTGCCCTACCTGCATTCAGCTGCTCTGTCTGCCCTACCTGCACTCAGCTGCTCTGTCTGCCCTACCTGCACTCAGCTTCTCTGTCTGCCCTGTGTGCACTCAGCTTCTCTGTCTGCCCTGTGTGCACTCAGCTGCTCTGTCTGCCCTACCTGCACTCAGCTGCTCTGTCTGCCCTGTGTGCACTCAGCCTCTCTGTCTGCCCTGTGTGCACTCAGCCTCTCTGTCTGCCCTGTGTGCACTCAGCCTCTCTGTCTGCCCTGTGTGCACTCAGCCTCTCTGTCTGCCCTACCTGCACTCAGCTGCGCTGTCTAGACTACCTGCACTCAGCTTCTCTGTCTGCCCTACCTGCACTCAGCTGCTCTGTCTGCCCTACCTGCACTCAGCTTCTCTGTCTGCCCTGTGTGCACTCAGCTGCGCTGTCTAGACTACCTCATTAATTACTGTTGTTGTCACCTTCTCTTGCATAATCCTACAAGTGTGTCATTGTTAGGATACACTCGGATTAAAAATCAACACACTTGGCTCTATACTTGACATTGTTTGCGAGACCAGACATATCACTATAATTCGAGTGTTTATTTTCAGAAGTTGCTTTCATTTCAGTGCATCTAATTTGTAAACATTTCAACTGTATTCAATATTTATTTTTTTATTCGACGAAAAATGAACATCCATCAAAATAAATGTTGTTTTTCTTCTCTTTCAGCTGTTACTGTTTGAAAAGTCATTACAAACATTTCCTTGTTGTAACGTAAAACAAAAAGGCCTATCCCTGAACAGCAGTGTTCCCTGGTAGTCCATCAATGTAAATAACCATTTGTTCTTAACTGACTTGCCTAGTTAAATAAAAGTTACATGTTTTTAATGTTAAATGGGAGAAGAAGAAAAACGTCAGGCGAGAGTATGACAGCGTAGCAGGAGTAAAATGAAAGCAACCAGTTGGATTTAAATGACAAACACAGGAAATAGATGGTTGAAAAAGACAGATCCCGAGGTGGGCTTGGCACGAGTGTTGCAATAGGAAGCACTCGACGTCTGGCAATTGCTTTTGTTCCAGTTTTCAGAAATGGTTGTTTACCGCAGAACAACGTGGCTAGACAGAGTTACTATGTGGGCATTTGGTGTGCTCTACCCATGCAGATAATGGGTCTCCTAAAATGGCCGTGTGAAGGCCCTGGACATGAGAGGAAGTGGGAAGATCAGTGTGGGCACCGCTTGACTCTCCCAGGAGGGTTAAGGATTGGTGTAAAGCCACAAACAGGGTGACTGCTGGGATGGGAGGTTTATGAGTAACACTTTCTCACTGTGGTTATGGGGTAGTGTAGCGAAAGCTAGCTGTACAGGGTCTTCTTCTTCTTTCTCCTTCTTCCTTTTAACTGATGTTGTGCGTGTGTGTGTGGGTGGGTGCGCATGTGTGTGTGTGCATCTGTGTGAGGGGGGAATTTCCCTGAGGACACCGTTCCTGCAGTGATCTGGTAAACCTGTAAACAGAGTGTTTCAAAAGGAACAAAAAACCCAAATCACCTGAGGGAGACATGGAGAGAAGAAGAACACAGAAGAGAAAGGGATGAAGCTAGAGAGAGAGAGAGAGAGAGACAGAGAGAGAGAGAGAGAGAGAGAGAGAGAGGGAGAGAGAGAGAGAGAGAGAGAGAGAGAGAGAGAGAGAGAGGGAGAGAGAGACAGAGAGAGAGAGAGAGAGAGAGAGAGAGAGAGAGAGGGGAGAGAGAGAGAGACAGAGAGACAGAGAGACAGAGAGAGACAGAGAGACAGAGAGACAGAGAGAGACAGAGAGAGAGAGAGAGAGAGAGAGAGAGAGAGAGAGAGAGAGAGAGAGACAGATGGTAGTATGTAGTCGTAGTAATGATGATTGTAGTTGTAGTACTGATATAAAGAAGAAGATGACCGTTATTTAGTTATAAGTTAGTTATAGCTTCATTTTCCATAATTTGATTTTATATTTATTACATTTCTACTATTGACTGTTACCATTTTATTGTTATTATTTTTGTATTTAATTTTGTATTATTATTTACTACCATTTTATATTATTATTTGCTATCATTTATAATTTTGTTACAATGTATATTGTATACATTGTTGCTTTGGCAATATTGACACAATGTTTTTCATGCCGATAAAGCAGCTTGAATTTGAATTTGAATTTGAGAGAGAGAGAGAGAGAGAGAGAGAGAGAGAGAGAGAGAGAGAGAGAGAGACAGAGACAGAGAGAGAGAGAGAGACAGAGACAGAGACAGAGAGACAGAGACAGAGACAGAGACAGAGAGAGAGCAACAGAGACAGAGACAGAGAGCAACAGACAGAGACAGAGAGAGAGAGAGAGAGAGAGAGAGAGAGAGACAGAGACAGAGAGCAAGTGAGAGAGAGAGAGACAGAGAGCAAGTGAGAGAGAGAGAGAGAGACAGAGGGAGAGAGAGAGAAAGATACAGAGATAGACAGATAGAGAGAGAGAAATATACAGAGAGCGAGAGAGAGACAGAGAGAGAGAGAATATACAAGGTCTGAGGTCATCTGCCTTTGGCCTAAAGAGCATGAACCAAGAATTCATCAAAACATTGGAAATACAGACATTGTCATCCTACAAGAAACATGGTATAGAGGAGACGGACCTACTGGTTGCCCTCTAGGTTATAGAGATCCACCAAATTACCAGGTGTGAAACAGGGAAGAGACTCAGGGAGTATTCTAACAGGAACATTTTACATCTGGCTAGAAATTAATAAAGAAATTATCTCAACAGAGAAACACGTCCTCATGTGTGCTACCCTCATCCCCTCAATAGAATCTCCATACTTTAACGATGACAGCTTCTCCATCCTAGTGGGGGAGATAAACAATTTCCAGGCTCGGGGACATGTACTAGTCTGAGGCGACTTCTACGCCAGAACTGGATAAGAATCTGACACCCTCAGCACGCAGGGGGACAAACACTTACCTGGAGGTGACAGCATTCCCTCCCCATATGCCACCCTAGACACAACTACGACAACATAACCAACAAAAAACTGGTCACAACTCCTGCAGCTCTGTCGGACGCTGGGTATGTATAGTCAATGGTAGGCTTCGAGGGGACTCCTATGGCAGGTACACCTATAGCTCATCTCTTGGTAGTTGAACTGTACTTTATCACTGACTTCAACCCAGAGTCTCTTAGAGCGTTCACAGTCAGTCCACTGACACCCCTATCAGATCACAGCAAAACCACACTCTACTTGAACAGAACTATGCTCAATCATGAGGCATCAAAGCCAAAGGGTAATATTAAGAAATGCTATAGATGGAAGGAAAATAGTATGGAAATCTACCAAAAAACAATTAGGCAACAACAAATGAAATCCCCTCTAGACAACTTCCTGGACCTAAGGTTTTACTGTAATAGGGATGGTGTAAACTTGGCAGTAGAAAACCTAAACACTATATTTGACCTTTCAGCTTCCCTATCAAATCTGGGAAAAACATACAACATTATAAAGTGTGCAGTTAAAATAGGCAAAAACCACACATATTTCTTTCCACAGGGCCAGGGGGTGAGACAGGGATACAGCTTAAGCCCGACCCTCTTCAACACACACATATATATATATATTGGCGAGGGCACTAGGACATTCTGCAGCATCCGGCCTCACCCTACAAGAATCTGAAGTCAAATGTCTACTGTTTGCTGATGATCTGGTGCTTCTGTCCCCAACCAAGGAGGGCCTACAGCAGCACCTAGATCTTCTGCACAGATTCTGTCAGAACTGGACCCTGACAGTAAATCTCAGTAAAACAAAAATAATGGTGTCCCAAAAAATGTCCAGTTGTCAGGACCACAAATACGAATTCCATCTAGACACCCAGAGCACGTAAAAAACGAGACATACCTCAGCCTAAATATCAGCGCCAGAGGTAACTTCCACAAAGCCGTGAACTATCTGAGAGACAAGGCAAGAAGGGCCTTCTATGCCAACAAAAGGAACATAACATTCAACATACCAATTAGAATCTGGTTAAAAATACTTGAATCAGTTATAGAACCCATTGCCCTTTATGGTTGAGAGATCTGGGGTACACTCACTAACCAAGAATTCACAAAATGGGACAAACACCAAATTGAGACTCTGCATGCAGAATTCTGCAAAAATATCCTCTGTGTACCACGTAAAACACCACATAATTAATGCAGAGCAGAATTAGTCCGATACCTGCTAATGATCAAAATCCTGAAAAGAGACATTCAATTCCACAACCAAAAATCAAATCAAACTTTATTTGCCGAGGACAAGTGTAGACTTTACAGTGAAATGCTTACTTACAAACCCTTACCCAACAGTGCAGTTCAAGAAGAAGAAAATATTTACCAAGTAGACTAAACTAAAAAGTAATAACAAAAAGTAACACAATAACAATAACAATAACGAGGCTATATACAGGTACCGAGTCAGTGTGCGGGGGTACAGGCTAGTTGAGGTAATCTGTACATGTAGGTAGGGGTGAAGTGACTATGCATAGATAACAGGCAAACAGCGAGTAGCAGCAGTGTACAAGAGGGTGGGTGTCAATGTACATTTTCATAGTGGTGATTTTCTGCATTGTTCAGCAGTCTAATGGCTGGGGGGTAGAAGCTGTTGAGGAGCCTTTTGGTCCTAGACTTGGCGCTCCGGTACCGCTTGCCATGCGGTAGCAGAGAGAACAGTCTATAACTTGGGTGACTGGAGTCTCTGACAATTTTGTGGGCTTTCCACTGACACCGCCTGTTATATAGGTCCTGGATGGCAGGAAGCTTGGCCCCAGTGATGTACTAGGCCGGTCGCACTACCCTCTGTAGTGCCTTACGGTCGGATGCCGAGCAGTTGCCATATCAGGCGGTGATGCAACTGGTCAGGATGCTCTCGATGGTGCAGCTGTAGAACCGTTTGAGGATCTGGGGACCCATGCCAAATCTTTTCAGTGTCCTGAGGGGGAAAAGGTTTTGTCGTGCCCTCTTCTCGACTGTCTTGGTATGTTTGGACCATGATAGTTTGTTGGTGACGTGGACACCCAAAAGGAAGCGATTCCCAAACCTTCAATAACAAAGCCATCACCTACAGAGAAATCAACCTGGAGAAGCTGGTCCTGGTTCTGGGGCTCTGTTCACAAACACAAACAGACCCCACAGAGCCCCAGGACAGCAACACAATTAGACCCAAGCAAATCACGAGAAAACAAAAAGAGAATTACTTGACACATTGCAAAGAATTAACAAAAAAACAGAGCAAACTAGAATTATATTTGGCCTTAAACAGAGAGTACACAGTGGCAGAATAGCTGACCACTGTGACTGAACCAAACTTAAGGAAATCTTTGACTATGTACAGACTCAGTGAGCATAGCCTTGCTATTGAGAAAGGCCGCCGAAGGAAGACCTGGCTCTCAAGAGAAGACAAGCTATGTGCTCACTGCACACAAAATGAGGTGGAAACTGAGCTGCACTTCCTAACCTCCTGCCAAATGTATGACCATATTAGAGACACATATTTTCCTCAGATTACACAGATCCACAAAGAATTCCCCCATATCTATCGGGTGAAATACCACAGTGTGCAATCACAGCAACAAGATGTGTGGCCTGTTGCCACAAGAAAAGGGCAAACAGTGAAGAAGAAACACCATTGTAAATACAATTTATGTTTATTTATTTTCCCTTTTGTACTTTAACTATTACAATACTGTATACACAATATGACATTTGAAAAGTCTTTACTTTTTTGAAACTTCTGTGAGTGTAATTTTTATAGTTTATTTCACTTTAGTTTATTATCTATTTCACTTGCTTTGGCAATGAAAACATGTTTCCCATGCCAATAAAGTCCCTTAAATTGACATTGAAATTGAAATTGAATTGATAGAGAGAGAGAGCTCTCTACATTGCTACATAGCTGCCTGCCATAAGATGAGGGCCAGTGTCTGACAGACATCCCAACCTGCACATTTCCTCTACCCTATGCTTATTATTATTGCTCAATGTATGGTTATTTTGACCCTTGGTATTGTTGTTACTGTTATTTTGATTCTTCTTATTTTCATATTGTAAATATCCAAAGTTTTGGCAATATGTACATTGTTACGTCATGCCAGTAAAGCAATAATAAAAACTCAAAAAAGAGCAATTAAGTTTTGGAAACATCTATAATACAGTGACCCCCTCTCATATCATTACCAAGCGCTGCAATGCCAAGAGCTGAGCAAAGAAAAGAGTCCCCTCATCCAGCTGGTCCTGGGGCTGATTTCACAAACCTGTTCAACTAACACACTGAAGCCTCAGGACCAGAACATCTAATCAATCAGGATAAACCAAATTACAAAGGTCAAAACAAAACTATATTGTTTATTGGGAAATACAAGCACAAACACAAAGCAAAATGCAGTGCTATCTGGCCCTAAATCGACAGTACACTGTGGCTAAATATTTGACCATGGTTACCTTAGAAAAACCTTGACAAAGTACAGGCTCAGTGAGCACAGCCTTGCCATTGAGAAGGGTAGACAGGAAAACCTGGCTCCCTGTAGAGGAAAGGCTGTGCAACCACTGCTCACCATCAGAACCTGAGACGGAGCTACATTTCCTGACAAAATGTCAAAAATATAATACAATTAGAGAGTGTTCTTTCCCCAAATTTGAAACCCTTATTCGGCTTCAAAGGCCTCTCTGATGAGAGTAGGCTACCCGTCCTGTTGGGGGAGGATGCAGAGAGCTGTGGGTTGGCAGCACACTACATTGAAGACCTCTCTGATGAGAGTAGTCTACCCGTCCTGTTGGGGGAGGATGCAGAGAGCTGTGGGTTGGCAGCGCACTACATTGCTGCCTGCCTTAAGATGAGGGACAGTGTCTGACAAACCAATCAACCTGCACAGCACTGTATACTTATTGTTATTGTTATTGTTATTTTGACACTTGGTTATTGTTGTTACTGTTGTCCCGTTGACAATTTTCATTCTCATTTTTATATTGTAAATATCCAAAATAAGCTTTGGCATTATGTACATTGTTACGTCATACCAATAAAGCAAATTGAATTGAATTGAATTGATAGAGACAGAGAGAGATAGATAGAGAGACGGAGAGAGTTGAGACAGAATGAAAGAGAGAAAGAGAGAGGGAGAGAGAAAGAGAGGCAGAGAGAGACGGAGAGAGGGGGAGATAGAGAGAGTGTCTGAGAGGGAGAGAGAGAGAGAGAGAGAGAGAGAGAGAGAGAGAGAGAGAGAGAGAGAGAGAGAGAGAGAGAGCCTGCTCGGCTCGATTTCCACTCATAATTCCTCAACAAAGGTTCGCGTCTCTTGAGGGCTGCCTTGTTGGATGTGACGAGACAGGGACCAGTGGGGAGACTCTGGGTACCCCCAGGGGGGCACACCCTTGGGCAGGGTGTAGGTGAGGTGTTCAAGGGTGTAACAGACGGTCTAATGAAACCGAGCGGGCATGATATGCCCACAGGCTCACCCACGTGTGTGCATGCCTCTGCATAAGACTAGAGAGCTCATGCAGGAAGAGACGTCATGCTACTGGCGTAGGCGTTAGACAGAGAAAAATAGAAAAGGGAGGATGGGAGGGGTGGAGGGATAGAAGTAGGACAAGTGGGACACCACAGGCTGACTATCTCTCCCCCCTCTCTCTCTCTCTCTGTGTGTGTCTCTCTCTCTCTTTATCTCTCTCTGGAGAGATAGTGGTAAGAAAAGTGCAAACCAGTGACTGTTACCAAGCATATATTGTTGCCATAGAATTTGTATTCAAGTTGTCAAAAAATGCTTCAGAGGAGACTCTAGTCTGTTGTTAGTCCCTGTAGAGCTGAAGGCTAAAGCACAAACAGAATAGATCCGGTACGCTTATGATTCCATTTGAAATGAATGTGTCATAGCCGTGGGTAGCATACATCTGTAGGGTGGCTAGTTACATGTACACCCACTTAGATTTAGCAAGTGAATAGAGAGAGGACAGGGGTGGGAGAGAAATATTCAATGGGAAGGAGAGAAAACGTGGGCTGTGTCCTAAATGCCTATTCCCTACTCAGTCCCGAGTTGCGCAGCGGTTTAAGCCACTGCATCTCACTGCAAGAGGCGTCACTACAGTTCCTGGTTCAAATCCAGGCTGTATCACATCCGGCCGTGTTCGGGCGGCACACAATTGGCCCGCCGTCGTCCGGGCTGGCATTGGAAATAAGAATTTGTTCTTAATTGACTTGCCTAGTTTAAATAAAGGTTACATTTAAAAATATATATATATATATATAATGCACTACTTTTGACCTGAGTGTACAGTCCAAAGTAGTGCAACATAAAGGAATAGGGTGCATTTGGGCCTACTACATAGTTTAAACAAAGGCCCTAGTTTTACCATCGAAAGACAGACCCCTGCCTCAAAGAGCTACCTGTGAGGTGAAGAGTTTCATAGAGCCCCCTGTGAGAGCAAGTCAGTCACATGGTCCTCACGGTAACGCACATATAAAACACTCACACATATAAAACACACACACACACATTAAACACACGCACACACACAAAACATACACGCACACACACAGTCTAATTAACCCATGCCAGTGCCACCCTCGTTTACCGTAGCTACACCCTCTCCACTTCTCACAGAACATCAGATTTTTTATTTATTTTATTTTTATTTCACCTTTATTTAACCAGGTAAGCAAGTTGAGAACAAGTTCTCATTTACAATTGCGACCTGGCCAAGATAAAGCAAAGCAGTTCGACACATACAACGACACAGAGTTACACATGGAGTAAAACAAACATACAGTCAATAATACAGTAAAAAAAAAAAAAAAAAAAAAAAAAACAAGTCTATATACAATGTGAGCAAATTAGGTGAGAAGGGAGGTAAAGGCAAAAAAGGCCATGGTGGCAAAGTAAATACAATATAGCAAGTAAAACACTGGAATGGTAGTTTTGCAATGGAAGAATGTGCAAAGTAGAAATAAAAATAATGGGGTGCAAAGGAGCAAAATAAATAAATAAATTAAATACAGTTGGGAAAGAGGTAGTTGTTTGGGCTAAATTATAGGTGGGCTATGTACAGGTGCAGTAATCTGTAAGATGCTCTGACAGTTGGTGCTTAAAGCTAGTGAGGGAGATAAGTGTTTCCAATTTAAGAGATTTTTGTAGTTCGTTCCAGTCATTGGCAGCAGAGAACTGGAAGGAGAGGCGGCCAAAGAAAGAATTGGTTTTGGGGGTGACTAGAGATATACCTGCTGGAGCGTGTGCTACAGGTGGGAGATGCTATGGTGACCAGCGAGCTGAGATAAGGGGGGACTTTACCTAGCAGGGTCTTGTAGATGACATGGAGCCAGTGGGTTTGGCGACAGTATGAAGCGAGGGCCAGCCAACGAGAGCGTACAGGTCGCAATGGTGGGTAGTATATGGGGCTTTGGTGACAAAACGGATAGCACTGTGATAGACTGCATCCAATTTGTTGAGTAGGGTATTGGAGGCTATTTTGTAAATGACATCGCCAAAGTCGAGGATTGGTAGGATGGTCAATTTTACAAGGGTATGTTTGGCAGCATGAGTGAAGGATGCTTTGTTGCGAAATAGGAAGCCAATTCTAGATTTAACTTTGGATTGGAGATGTTTGATATGGGTCTGGAAGGAGAGTTTACAGTCTAACCAGACACCTAAGTATTTGTAGTTGTCCACGTATTCTAAGTCAGAGCCGTCCAGAGTAGTGATGTTGGACAGGCGGGTAGGTGCAGGTAGCCATCGGTTGAAGAGCATGCATTTAGTTTTACTTGTATTTAAGAGCAATTGGAGGCCACGGAAGGAGAGTTGTATGGCATTGAAGCTTACCTGGAGGGTTGTTAACACAGTGTCCAAAGAAGGGCCGGAAGTATACAGAATGGTGTCGTCTGCGTAGAGGTGGATCAGAGACTCACCAGCAGCAAGAGCGACCTCATTGATGTATACAGAGAAGAGAGTCGGTCCAAGAATTGAACCCTGTGGCACCCCCATAGAGACTGCCAGAGGTCCGGACAGCAGACCCTCCGATTTGACACACTGAACTCTATCAGAGAAGTAGTTGGTGAACCAGGCGAGGCAATCATTTGAGAAACCAAGGCTGTCGAGTCTGCCGATGAGGATGTGGTGGTTGACAGAGTCGAAAGCCTTGGCCAGATCAATGAATACGGCTGCACAGTAATGTTTCTTATCGATGGCGGTTAAGATATCGTTTAGGACCTTGAGCGTGGCTGAGGTGCACCCATGACCAGCTCTGAAACCAGAATGCATAGCAGAGAAGGTATGGTGAGATTCGAAATGGTCGGTAATCTGTTTGTTGACTTGGCTTTCGAAGACCTTAGAAAGGCATGGTAGGATAGATATAGGTCTGTAGCAGTTTGGGTCAAGAGTGTCCCCCTTTGAAGAGGGGGATGACCGCAGCTGCTTTCAATCTTTGGGAATCTCAGATGACACGAAAGAGAGGTTGAACAGGCTAGTAATAGGGGTGGCAACAATTTCGGCAGATAATTTTAGAAAGAAAGGGTCCAGATTGTCTAGCCCGGCTGATTTGTAGGGGTCCAGATTTTTCAGCTCTTTCAGAACTTCAGCTGAATGGATTTGGGAGAAGGAGAAATGGGGAAGGCTTGGGCGAGTTGCTGTTGGGGGTGCAGTGCTGTTGACCGGGGTAGGAGTTGCCAGGTGGAAAGCATGGCCAGCCGTAGAAAAATGCTTATTGAAATTCTCAATTATGGTGGATTTATCAGTGGTGACAGTGTTTCCTATCTTCAGTGCAGTGGGCAGCTGGGAGGAGGTGTTCTTATTCTCCATGGACTTTACAGTGTCCCAGAACTTTTTAGAGTTAGTGTTGCAGGAAGCAAATTTCTGCTTGAAAAAGCTAGCCTTGGCTTTTCTAACTGCCTGTGTATAACGGTTTCTAGCTTCCCTGAACAGCTGCATATCACGGGGGCTGTTCGATGCTAATGCAGAACGCCATAGGATGTTTTTGTGTTGGTTAAGGGCAGTCAGGTCTGGGGAGAACCAAGGGCTATATCTGTTCCTGGTTCTAATTTTCTTGAATGGGGCATGTTTATTTAAGATTGTTAGGAAGGCATTTTTTAAAAATATCCAGGCAGATGATTCCTCTCTTGTCTGTTTTGTTTTTTATATCTCAGAGATGAAATTATTCTGTTTATTTAAGAGAAAGAATCCAGAGAGGAGGCTTTAAGTCACGGGTTTTCGATGTTCTCCTTGGGACGTAAAATATTTGATTTGATTTGATTTGATTTGAGACGTTTTCTCTACTGTCAGTCAATATTAGGAGAAATAACATAATATTGCAGTGTGGTATAGCAGAGCCTATCTTTAGCAGTGGTATAGCAGAGCCTATCTTTAGCAGTGGTATAGCAGAGCCTATCTTTAGCAGTGGTATAGCAGAGCCTATCTTTAGCAGTGGTATAGCAGAGCCTGTCTTTATAAGTGGTATAGCAGAGCCTATCTTTACCAGTGGTATAGCAGAGCCTATCTTTAGCAGTGGTATAGCAGAGCCTGTCTTTAGCAGTGGTATAGCAGAGCCTATCTTTAGCAGTGGTATAGCAGAGCCTATCTTTAGCAGTGGTATAGCAGAGCCTATCTTTAGCAGTGGTATAGCAGAGCCTATCTTTAGCAGTGGTATAGCAGAGCCTATCTTTAGCAGTGGTATAGCAGAGCCTGTCTTTATAAGTGGTATAGCAGAGCCTATCTTTACCAGTGGTATAGCAGAGCCTATCTTTAGCAGTGGTATAGCAGAGCCTGTCTTTAGCAGTGGTATAGCAGAGCCTATCTTTAGCAGTGGTATAGCAGAGCCTATCTTTAGCAGTGGAGCCATAGCAGAGCCTATCTTTAGCAGTGGTATAGCAGAGCCTATCTTTAGCAGTGGTATAGCAGAGCCTATCTTTAGCAGTGGTATAGCAGAGCCTATCTTTAGCAGTGGTATAGCAGAGCCTATCTTTAGCAGTGGTATAGCAGAGCCTATCTTTAGCAGTGGTATAGCAGAGCCTATCTTTAGCAGTGGTATAGCAGAGCCTATCTTTAGCAGTGGCATAGCAGAGCCTATCTTTAGCAGTGGTATAGCAGAGCCTATCTTTAGCAGTGGTATAGCAGAGCCTAGCAGAGCCTATCTTTAGCAGTGGTATAGCAGAGCCTATCTTTAGCAGTGGTATAGCAGAGCCTATCTTTAGCAGTGGTATAGCAGAGCCTATCTTTAGCAGTGGTATAGCAGAGCCTATCTTTAGCAGTGGTATAGCAGAGCCTATCTTTAGCAGTGGTATAGCAGAGCCTATCTTTAGCAGTGGTATAGCAGAGCCTATCTTTAGCAGTGGTATAGCAGAGCCTATCTTTAGCAGTGGTATAGCAGAGCCTATCTTTAGCAGTGGTATAGCAGAGCCTATCTTTAGCAGTGGTATAGCAGAGCCTATCTTTAGCAGTGGTATAGCAGAGCCTATCTTTAGCAGTGGTATAGCAGAGCCTATCTTTAGCAGTGGTATAGCAGAGCCTATCTTTAGCAGTGGTATAGCAGAGCCTATCTTTAGCAGTGGTATAGCAGAGCCTATCTTTAGCAGTGGTATAGCAGAGCCTATCTTTAGCAGTGGTATAGCAGAGCCTATCTTTAGCAGTGGTATAGCCTATCTTTAGAGCCTATATTTAGCAGTGGTATAGCAGAGCCTATCTTTAGCAGTGGTATCTTTAGCAGTGGTATATCAGAGCCTATCTTTAGCAGTGGTATAGCAGAGCCTATCTTTAGCAGTGGTATAGCAGAGCCTATCTTTAGCAGTGGTATAGCAGAGCCTCTATTTAGCAGTGGTATAGCAGAGCCTATCTTTAGCAGTGGTATAGCAGAGCCTATATTTAGCAGTGGTATAGCAGAGCCTATCTTTAGCAGTGGTATAGCAGAGCCGATCTTTACCAGTGGTATAGCAGAGCCTATCTTTAGCAGTGGTATAGCAGAGCCTATCTTTAGCAGTGGTATAGCAGAGCCTATCTTTAGCAGTGGCATAGCAGAGCCTATCTTTAGCAGTGGTATAGCAGAGCCTATCTTTAGCAGTGGTATAGCAGAGCCTATCTTTAGCAGTGGTATAGCAGAGCCTATCTTTAGCAGTGGTATAGCAGAGCCTATCTTTAGCAGTGGTATAGCAGAGCCTATCTTTAGCAGTGGTATAGCAGAGCCTGTCTTTAGCAGTGGTATAGCAGAGCCTATCTTTAGCAGTGGTATAGCAGAGCCTATCTTTAGCAGTGGTATAGCAGAGCCTATCTTTAGCAGTGGTATAGCAGAGCCTATCTTTAGCAGTGGTATAGCAGAGCCTATCTTTAGCAGTGGTATAGCAGAGCCTATCTTTAGCAGTGGTATAGCAGAGCCTATCTTTAGCAGTGGTATAGCAGAGCCTATCTTTAGCAGTGGTATAGCAGAGCCTATCTTTAGCAGTGGTATAGCAGAGCCTATCTTTAGCAGTGGTATAGCAGAGCCTATCTTTAGCAGTGGTATAGCAGAGCCTATCTTTAGCAGTGGTATAGCAGAGCCTATCTTTATAAGTGGTATAGCAGAGCCTATCTTTAGCAGTGGTATAGCAGAGCCTATCTTTACCAGTGGTATAGCAGAGCCTATCTTTATAAGTGGTATAGCAGAGCCTGTCTTTAGCAGTGGTATAGCAGAGCCTATCTTTAGCAGTGGCATAGCAGAGCCTATCTTTAGCAGTGGTATAGCAGAGCCTATCTTTACCAGTGGTATAGCAGAGCCTATCTTTATAAGTGTTATAGCAGAGCCTATCTTTACCAGTGGTATAGCAGAGCCTATCTTTACCAGTGGTATAGCAGAGCCTATCTTTATAAGTGGTATAGCAGTGTATATATTTTGTACAAGATGGGAGCTAATGATATAATTGAAAGAAACTGCTTGCAGTATTGTGATGATACTGTGAGTCAATGGTAGCTCCTAATATGGAGAGGCCCAGATGAAAATGCTTAAGATGGTAAAATGACAGTGGGGGATGATATAGTTTCATCTCAATTGACACCCACTCTGGACAGTGGTCCTGAGGGGGTGTCTAGGAACATACACCTCACTCTGGACAGTGGTCCTGAGGGGGTGTCTAGGAACATACACCTCACTCTGGGCACTGGTCTTGTGGTGTCTAGGAGCATACACCTTGCTCTGGGGACTGGTCATGATCTGGTCTCTAGGAACATACACCTCACTCTGTGCACTGGTCATGAGGTGGTGTCTAGGAACATACACCTCACTCTGGGAACTGGTCATGAGGTGGTCTCTAGGAACATACCCCTCACTCTGGACAGTGGTCCTGAGATGGTGTCTAGTAACATACACCTCACTCTGGGCACTGGTCCTGAGGTGGTGTCTAGTAACATGCACCTCACTCTGGACAGTGGTCCTGAGGTGGTCTCTAGTAACATGCACCTCACTCTGGACAGTGGTCCTGAGGTGGTGTCTAGGAACATACACCTCACTCTGGGAACTGGTCATGAGGTGGTGTCTAGTAACATGCACCTCACTCTGGACAGTGGTCATGAGGTGGTGTCTAGGAACATACACCTCACTCTGGGCACTGGTCCTGAGGTGGTGTCTAGTAACATGCACCTCACTCTGGACAGTGGTCATGAGGTGGTGTCTAGGAACATACACCTCACTCTGGGAACTGGTCATGAGGTGGTGTCTAGTAACATGCACCTCACTCTGGACAGTGGTCATGAGGTGGTGTCTAGGAACATACACCTCGCTCTGGGCACTGGTCATGAGGTGGTGTCTAGGAACAATACCCCTCACTCTGGGCACTGGTCCTGAGGTGGTGTCTAGGAACATACACCTCACTTTGGACAGTGGTCATGAGCTGGTCTCTAGGAACATACACCTCACTCTGGTCTCTAGGAACATACACCTCACTCTGGACAGTGGTCATGAGCTGGTCTCTAGGAACATACACCAAACAAAGCCCTTCTCCATTCAGTCAGATGTACAGTGCATTCGGAAAGTATTCAGACCCTTAGACTTTTTCCACATTTTGTTACGTTACAGCCTTATTCTAAAATTGATTGAATTGTTTATTTCCCTCATCAATCTACACACAATACCCCATAAGTACAAAGCAACATAAATATCACATTTACATAAGTATTCAGATCCTTTACTCAGCACTTTATTGAAGCACCTTTGGCAGCTATTACAGCCTCAGGTCTTATTGGGTGTGACGCTAAAAGCTTGGCACACCTGTATTTGGGGAGATTATCCCATTCTTCTCTGCAGATCCTCTCTGTCAGGTTGTATGGGGAGCGTTGCTGCACAGCTATTTTCAGGTCTCTCCTGAGATGTTCAATCGATTTCAAGTCCGGGCTCTGGCTGGGCCACTCAAGGACATTCAGAGACCTGTCTCAAAGCCACTCCTGGCTGAGTGCTTAGGGTCATTGTTCTGTTGGAAGGTGAACCTTCGCCCCAGTCTGAGGTCCTGAGCGCTCTGCAGAAGGTTTTCATCAAGGATCTCTCTGTACTTTGCTCTGTTCATCTGTCCCTCAATCCTGACTAGTCTCCCAGTCCCTGCCACCGAAAAACATTCCCACAGCATGATGCTGCCACCACCATGCTTCACCAGAGGGATGGTGCCAGGTTTCCTCCAAATGTGACGCTTGGCATTCAGGCCAAAGGGTTCAATCTTGGTTTCATCAGACCAGAGAATCTTGTTTCTCATGGTCAGAGTCCTTTACGTGCCTTTTGACAAACTCCAAGTGGGCTGTCATGTGCCTTTTACTGAGGAGTGGCTTCCGTCTGGCCACTCTACCATAAAGGTCTGATTGGTGAAGTGCTGCAGAGATTGTCCTTCTGGAAGGTTCTCCCATCACTACAGAGGAACTCTGGAGCTCTGTCAGAGTGACCATCACCTCCCTGACCAAGGCCCTTCTCCCCTGATTGCTCAGTTTGGCCCGGCTTCCAGCTCTAGGAAGAGTCTTGGCAGTTCCAAACTTCTTCCATTTAAGAATGATGGAAGCCACTGTGTTCTTGGGGACCTTCAATGCTTTAGAAATGTTTTGGTACCCTGCCCCAGATCTGTGACTCAACACAATCCTGTCTCGGAGCTCTACGAACAATTCCTTCGACCTCATTGCTTGGTTTTTGCTCTGACATTCACTGTCAACTGTGGGACCTTATATAGACAGGTGTGTGCCTTTCCAAATCATGTCCTATCAATTGAATTTACCACAGTTGGACAAGGATGATCAATGGAAACAGGATGCACCTGTGCTCAATTTCGAGTCTCAGCATAGGGTCTGAATAGTTATGTAATTAAGGTATCTGTTTTTATTTTTAATAAAATGTTTGTAGATTGATTTCTTGTGTGTTGAATAATTTAATCCATTTTAAAATAAGGCTGCAACATGACAAAATGTGAAAAAAGTCAATTGGTCTGAATTTACTATATACATCAGTTTACATAGTATACATACTTTATATGTACTGTAGCTATGTGCGAATAAACTTTCAAACCCCATTTTGCATCTATTGTCCAAATGTATCAGCTTTCAGCCCGGTGCACGGTTCTACAATCAATATGCATACAGCCTCCATCGACCTGGAGCCCTGCCAACATAAAACAACAGCAGCCTCCCCTCATTTCCACATGCCCCCTGCCCGCACACAAACACAGAAAGGTACCCACAAACACATCCATGCACACGCACACATACACACTCATACAGACATGGATGCATACGCACACACACAGACTCATACGTACACCGACCTTTGCATTGAAATTATGACCTATTTTCTGTGGGCAACGTATTGGTCAGTCATCTTAATGTGGGTTTGTAATATTACATTTACATTTGACAAGAGCTGCTCTGCAACACCAAATCATCAATTATATCTGTCCCTAGTGAAAACCGTCACGATTAATTGTCTCAAAATTCATTAAAATACATGACAGATCTCGACCCTGCACGCACAAAGGGTCCTTTATCCAATAGGTTGTCATACTAATGGTTCAGACTGTATACTGGGTTTCTTACCCATAACCCTCCTCCCTCCGGGCTAGTCACTCCAGTGTGTCTTAATGCTAAAGCTCCTCACTCTAATCCATCCAACGACAGACTTTGAAGTCACTGCAATACATGTCATTGTGCTTGCATCAATTTTCTCCTTTGTCTATATGTCATTTTATTGGGTTCCAAGAATGAATGTTTCGCTTTCCCCTTTCGCTATATGTCATTTTTCTGGGTTCAAGTAGGTCTATAGGGTGGTATTTCAAGGCTGTGTTGAGACAATGACTTATCAGTGACCTAAGCCCTGCTCAGATAATCCCTACCATTGTGTTGCTGAGTTGTCATAGGGCTGCTGCAAATGTACATTGTCCCAGGGGCGTTGGCAGTCATAATGTAAGAAACCTAATTTATGTCCCTCTAACTGCCCTGAATGCCTCTGCTGATCCTACAGCTATTGTACACAGTAATCATGCGCCTGAGTCATACTGTTAGCACTGAGGCGGCTTGCTTGAGTAGGAAGTCCACAGCTCAAACATAAATATCATTGTCATGTCTACCTCAGATAAGCCTCCCAGTAAAGCAATAAAAACAATCAAGAATCCCAGAAAAGTGATAAATAATATCCCACATGAAGATATGTGGTCTAAGAAAGGTTAATGATAACTTGCTAGTAACAGATAACATTCATGACTATCTCTTGGATTGATGAGGAATTTAAAAAATTGTATGGTTGAGAGGGATGATGCAAAAATAATGGCAAATAAATGTGACTAAGCTGAAAAAATCATGTGACTAAGCTGAACAAAAAGAAAAAGAAACTGTACTATGACGCAAAGACACATTTTAGAAAGAATGATCGTAAAAAGCTTTGGAGCACCTGACATAACATTTTGTGAAAAAATACAAGCTCCGCTTCATTTTTCATTGTATTAGATGGCTCGTTCATCTCAAAACCCACTGATATTGCCCTTCTACTTTAATGACTTTTTATTGGGAAGATGAGCAAACTCTGAACACACTCATCTGGACACACTCATCATACAGCATAACTGACCAAATTATTAAAGACAAGCATTTTAATGTTGAATTCCATAAAGTGAGTATGGAAGAGGGGAAAAATGACAAGCCACCAGGGTCTGACAACTTGGATGGAAAATTACTGAGGATGATAGTGGACAATATTGCCACTCCTATTTGCCATCTCGTCAATCTAAGGCTACAGTAAAGTGTTTGCCCTCAGACCTGGAGCACTCTTTACAAAGCACTCTTTACAGTCGAACAATCAGCCTGTTACCAACTCTTATTAAACTTTTTTTTTAAATGGTGTTTGACCAGATACAAAGTTATTTCATAATAAACATATGAACAAAAGATTTACAGCATGCTTATAGGGAAGGGCATTCCACTGAGAAATTCATGATAAAATGATTGTGGGAGCTGTTTTGTTAGACTTCAGCGCAGCTTTTGACATTATTGATAATCATTTGCTGCTGGACAAATTAATGTGTTATGGCTTTACATCCCCTGCTATACTGTGGATAAAGAGTTACCTGTCTAACAGAACACAGAGGGTGTTCTTTAATTAATGGAAACCTCTCCAACACAATCCAAGTAGAGTCAGGCATTCCACAGGGCAGCTGGCTAGGCCCCTAACTTTTTTCAATCTTTTACTAATGACATGCCACTGGCTCTGAGTAAAGCCTGTGTGTCCATGTATGCTGATGACTCAACACTATACACATTAGCTGCCACAGCAAGTGAAATCACTGCAACACTTGACCTTTTTGGGATAGGGGGCAGCATTTTCACTTTTGGATGAATAGTGTGCCCAGAGTGAACTGCCTCCTACTCTGTCCCAGATGCTAATATATGCATAGTATTATTAGTATTGGATAGACAACACTCTGAAGTTTCTAAAACTGTTTGAATGATGTCTGTGAGTATAATAGAACTCATATGGCAGACGAAAACCTGAGAAAAATCCAACCAGGAAGTGGGAAATCTGAGGTTTGTAGTATTTCATCTCAGTCCCCATTCAATATACAGTGGAATATTAGTTATGTTTCACTTCCCAAGTCTTCCACTAGATGTCAACAGTATTTAGAACCTGTTTTGAGGATTCTACTCTAAAGGAGGGGTTCATAAGGGCTCTTTGAGTGAGTGGTCTGGCAGAGTGCCACAACCTCGGTCTGGCACGCTCACGTGAAAGGTAGCTACGTTCCACTTCATTTGTACAGACAAAGGAATTGTCCGGTTGGAGCATTAATGAAGTTTTATGTTAAAAACATCCTAAAGATTGATTCCATACTTAGTTTGGCATGTTTCTACGGGCTGTGACGGAACTTTCTGAACTTTTCGTCCGAGGTTCAGCGCCGAACGCGCTTTTGGATTTGTTTACCAAACGCCCCAACAAAAGAAGATATATGGACATAACTGATGGACATTATCAAACAAATCAAAACATTTATGGTGGAACTGAGATTCCTGGGGGTGCATTCTGATGAAGATCATCAAAGGTAAGTTAATATTTTAAATGCTATTTCTGAGTAATGTTGACTACCCAATATGGCAGGTATCTTTTTGGCTGCTTTGTTGTCTAAAGGCTGTACTCAGATTATTGCATGGTTTGCTTTCTCTGTAAAGTTTTTTAAATCTGTCACAGCGGTTGCATTAAGGAGAAGCTTATCAAAAGTTTCATGTATAATAGTCGTATCTTTATCAATGTTTATTATGAGTATTTCTGTAAATTGATGTGGCTCTCTGCAATAACACCGCATGTTTTAGAACTACTGGACATAACGCGCCAATGTTAACTCAGATTTTATGATATAAATATGAACTTTATCAAACAAAACATACATGTATTGTGTAACATGAAGTCCTATGAGTGTCATCTGATGAAGATCATCAAAGGTTAGTGATTCATTTTATCTCTATTTCTGCTTTTTGTGACTCCTCTCTTTGGCTGAAAAAAAATGTCTGTTTTTCTGTGGCTTGGCGGTGACCTAACATAATCGTTTGTGGTGCTTTCGCTGTAAATCCTTTTTGATATCAGAAACTGTGGCTCTGACTAAACTGTTTGGAGTAACTCTGGATTGTGAACATTCATGGTCAAAACATGTTGATAAAGGGCCTCCCGGGTGGCACAGTGGTCTAGGGCACTGCATCGCAGTGCTAGCTGTGTCACCAGAGACTCTGGGTTCGCGCTCTGTCGCAGCCGGCCGTGACCGGGAGGTCCATGGGGCGATGCACAATTGGCCTAGCGTCGTCTGGGTTGGGGAGGTATTTGCCGGTCGAGATGTCCTTGTCTCATTGCGCACTAGCGAATCCTGTGCCGGGCGTAGTGCACGCTAACCAGGTAGTTGGGTTGTGTTTCAGAGGACGCATGGCTTTCGACCTTCGTCTCTCCCGAGCCCATACGGGAGTTGTATTGATGAGACAAGATAGTAACTACTAACAATTGGATACCACGAAAACATGTTGATACAGCTGTAGCTAAGATGGGGAGAGGTTTGTCAATAATAACCATTTCTCTGCCTACAGGTCCTACAGGCTCTAGTTTTGTCGCACCTGGATTACTGTCCAGTCGTGTGGTCAGGTGCCACGAAGGTGGACTTAGAGGAGAGATTGACTTCATCACCACTTGTATTTATGAGAAATATTGACATGTTGAATGCACTGAGATGTCTGTTTAAACTACTAGCACACAGCTCAGAGACCCCCACAAGACATACTACCAGAGATCTCCTCACAGAACATTTACATTTACATTTAAGTCATTTAGCAGACGCTCTTATCCAGAGCGACTTACAAATTGGTGCGTTCACCTTATGACATCCAGAACAGAAGTCCAGAAAGGACTATGGGAGAAACACAGTACTACATAGAGCCATGACTAAATGGAACTCTATTCTATATCAAGTAACTCATGCAAGCAGTAAAATCAGATTTAAAAAACACACACACACTAAATATATATATATATATATATATATAGACAGACCTTATGGAACAGCGGGGACATGCACAGACAGATGCATACACACATGTACACATGTATTTTGCGTTGTAGATATGTGGTCGTAGAGTAATGGCCTGAAAGCACACACTTAATGTGTTGTGAAATGTGTTGTGAAATGTATTGTTATGTTTTTATAAAAATGATATAACTGCCTTAATTTTGCTGGACCCCAGGAAGAGTAGCTGCTGCCTTGGCAGGAATGGATTGGGATCCTTAATAAACCCTAGGAAGAGTAGCTGTTTGCCTTGGCAGGAACTAATGGCGATCAATAATAAACGCAAATATATAAGAGCATGGTATTTTTTATGTATATTTTTTACGCATTTTTACCCCCCGATTTCGTGGTATCCAATTGGTAGTTACAGTCTTGTCTCATCGCTGCAACTCCCGTACGAACTTGGGAGAGGCGAAGATCGAGAGCCATGTGTCCTGCGAGCCGCACAGCTTCTTGACACAATGCCCACTTAATCCGGAAGCCAGCCGCACCAATGTGTCGGAGGAAACACTGTACACCGCCACAGGAGTTGCTAGTGCACGATGGGACAAGGACATCCCTGCTGGCCAAACCCTCCCGTAACCCGGATGACGCTGGGGCAATTGTGCGCCGCCCTGTGAGTCTCCAGGTCTCGGTCGGCTGCGACAGAGCCTGGACTCGAACCCAGAATCTCTAGTGGCACAGCTAGCAGTGTGATGCAGAGCCTTAGACCACTGCCCCACTCGGGAGGCCAGAGCATGGTAGTTTTACATTATTTTGTCAGCTGAAGGTCACATTTGCACTTCATAAGGATGATGATAAAATGATATTATAACGATTAACTTCATAATGATTAATAGTAAATATCAACAGTAAGATAATATTAATTTACTGTCACATGTCAGGGAGACACTGAAATCTGTCAATCATTCATTTATTTGTATTTCATTCTACAGCCCTTAGACATGAAGATTGCTCTAAATTTGCCTCAATAACAATCGGCATTGATATTCCAATACGTTATTGGTTGATTCCTGCTTTCACATCAGGAAGAAACGACTAAGCTATCTAGCTAGCTCAACCAGGCTTGGAGGATATCCAACAGCTCATGGTTCTAAATAGTCTATTCAAGACATTTATGGATGTGTGGTTTTCCATGAATGTTTCAGAATAACAGTCAATGAGAGAATTGATAGGCTCCTGGAAGACTACTGTACGGTTGTCTATTGAAGGATAGAAAGACGTGAAGACTGTAAGCAGTCAAAATGGAACACAGGCATTAGAACGTTGCTCATGTTGCAATACTCTATGGTCAGACAAATGAAAAACAGGACCTCCCATGGTCTTTGATGTCATTCAGATAGACATAAAAAAATATATATATTATATGTGTGCAAAGTTCACGTAGATGCAGACTGTGAAACCGAGCAGAAACGGTTCCTTGAGCAAAGGAGAATACAATGAGAGTGAGACAGAGAGAGAGAGACAGATAGAGACAATGAATGACAGAATCATTAAATAAGACAAAGGGTTGTCAGAGATGTCTTCAGCAAGCATCCATTGTAATAGGCAGCAACTTCAGGCAGCAGCATTGGGTCAATGTCCTGGAATGGGTTTTTGAAGGACAGGAGGGCCTGAACCGCCAGGGCACGACGGGGAAAACGAATGGCTTCCTAACAGGTGTGGTCATTAGCCAAATGCCACCATAGGCTAACACGCTAACCCCCCCAACGACAGACAGACATAACCTCCACGGCGTTGGCTAAATAGCTAGCCATAAGCCCAAGTTTCTAGCCTCTAATAACCTATTAGCTTTGCGGCTAGTTAGCCTAGTTAGTCTAGTTAGCCATTAGCTCCACAGCAAGGTTTCTTCCCTTCCTCATTTCCCTCCTCCCCTCTTCCACATCCCCCACACTCCATCTCCTCGTCTCTCCAAATAAACAATGTCTCATTATTGTTCAAGACAATTCTCACAGTGTTAATTGCCGGGGTCACACAGCTAGCGCGCCACAGCCACGGAAACCATAGAAACGTGTCTAAGCTACATCTGTCTGCCTACCACTCGTTATCCTTGACATTGGGTAAGTGATATTAATAAATGATTATGCGCCTGACAAGAGGAAAGGAATAGAACGGATGTTTCCACTATGCTAGGTCACACACATTTTTGCTATAAACAATTGTGTTTACATTACGATGCTGAATTAACAAGTTATGCTTAATTTACTAATGGGATGATTTGGTCCTTGAGAAAATATACATTGAGTCACACTATCTTTATACAGAGTGAATTCTCACGAGACCTAGTAGTATACAAGTCCAAACATCAACATTCAGTGAAGCTCTATTGATGTTAACAGGGATTAAAAAAGAAAGAAATAGTTAATTATCTTATTTTCTTATTCACAGAGATGACTCATATCAAACTAATTGAATCCATAGTACAACATTGTTTGGCTCATAATAGCTCCATTAAGACTCCCTTAACCCCTGTAATGTGCTCTTGAAAGCAGACAAGATGAAGCTAATTTAATAGATCAGATCGATTTTTCTTCTCTCTTTAGAAAAGTTGGCTACTT